>NW_015554072.1:913517-926216 GCF_001515605.1 Sinocyclocheilus anshuiensis
GTTGTGAGTCTTAGCAGCACGTTTCTGTATTTGCAGCGCGTTTCTGTAGTTGTTTGCGTTGTGAGTCTTAGCAGCACGTTTCTGTATTTGCAGCGCATTTCTGTATTTGTTTGTGCTGAGTCTTAGCAGCACATTTCTGTATTTGCAGTGCATTTCTGTATTTGTTTGTGTTGTGAGTCTTAGCAGCACGTTTCTGTATTTGCAGCGCATTTCTGTATTTGTTTGTGTTGTGAGAATTTGCAGTGCGTGTGTTGTAAAATTGATGAAGATGTTTTCTTAATTTGCAGGTTTCTTTTTTTTTTTTAGGTGTTGATCCAACATACATCCTGATCCTAGCAGTAATTTACCTGTAATTTAACTGATTAACTGAAAAAAGTATTTGCAGCGCATTTCTGTATTTGTTTGTGTTGTGAGAATTTGCAGCGCATGTGTTGTCAAACTGATGAAGATGTTTTCTTAATTTGCAGGTGTTTTTTCTGTTTGCATGTGTTTTTTTAAATTTTTTTATAATAATAATAATTTTTAATAAATAAAGTTAAGCTCTCTCTGCCACCGTAATTTTGTCCCTAGATATTTGAGTTTCTTAGTAGCATTTGAGATCATTTGTACCGATTTCATGGCTTTAAAATTGTATTTTAAAACAACTTTTTAATGTTCAGTTAAAATCAGATTTATCAGGTTTAAAATCAGCTTTCCTCAGTTGTATTTCCATTCACACACATTTAAAACTTAAAGGAAGGAAACATTTGGCTAATTGGAAAGCTACCTGCTCTGGTGAGGTTTAAATTCATGATGAAATGGAAACATGCATTTAGAAAATAGATGGAGTGATGCTGAAATTAAATTTCAAATTTTGTCATCATACTATGGAAGTCAATGGCTGGCAACTGCTTGATTACCAACATTTGTCAAAATATATTCTTTTGTGTTCAGCAGAAGAAAGAAACTCATTGACAGCAGGCTGGATATTACACATAAAAATTTGAAGTTAGTTAGAGTGGCACATTTTGTATGAATTGACTTTGTACTGACTGAATCCTGACTCCTTTTACCAGAATCACCTAAACTAATTCTGCAAATCTTTCTTAAAAAACTAATCTTCCTCTATTGTCATCTCTGCTCTAACTTCAACTTCTGGAGTTTGGATAAAAGCTGTAGTAAATGTAGATGTTTTATGAACCTCTCCCAATGTAATTCCTTCTTTGCAGAAAGCCTGTTATTGAAGAAGGGGCAGCGCCAGCAATATCGGACCAGCCAGCAAACCCCACAGCCCGTGTGTAAGCACAGCAAATAGCTGTTACTCCATTTGACATGTGCAGAGTGCATTTACATAGCAGCAGGGGGCAAAAATACTGACTATTTAATTCTTGGAATTTAATTCTCGTAGAGTGGGTGAGAAATGATCATATTCTAGCCAACAAAAATATGGGTTACGCTTTATTTTAGTAGTCCACTTTAGACATTCAGCTAACAATAAGTAAAGTTGCAACTAACTCTCATTAATTTGCAAGTACATGTCAACTAACTCTCAGAAGTATTAGTAGACTGTTAGGCTAGGGTTAAGGTTAGAATTATAGAATAAGTTGACATGTACTTGCAAAGTTATTTATAGTCAGTAGAATGTGTGTTGGGGGAGCATCAAAATAAAGTGTTAGCAGATATTAAAAAGACAGTCTACTAATACTCTAATGACTGGTTGATATGTCTAGTTGACATGTAGCTGCAAAGTTACTTATAGTTAGTAGAATGTCTGAAGAAATAGTGTTACTAAATACGTTCTAAGAACATTTTGTTAGTTTTTATTAAGTTACGAAGACAAGTAATATTCTCGGAACATTCAAAACATCTACTTGTTTAAATGTTTCAAAAATGTTCTTGGTTATACAAATGTTAAGGGAACATTCCATTTGATAATTTTGTAAACATTTTGGGAATGTTACTTTTGAATGGAAGATTTTTGAACAAGCATTCTAACAGATTAGCTCTATATTATCTAAGATAAACAACCCACAGTTATCTGTCTAGCTATCTTGTGTATCAAAGCATGAATACCTAGATGGAGCCTCTTTGCTATTGTTACAAAGTTTGTAAAAGAAAAATGGAGATTTGAAAGTTAGCTTGTGAAGCACATTTTCTAATAACCTCCAAGATTTAACAGGACACCTCTGGTGAACAGTGTCCACTTTAATGAGATGACATGCCTGTCTTTTAATGTAACATTCAGAGCAGGATGTCCACATAGAGCACCAGGCTTACATCCATTAATTGTTCGATGTAGGGTGAAGTATGCTATATTAGCATAGTTTTCTTTGGCTTCCAATTGAAAACTTGCCTCCCTAAAAAAATATATATATATTGAAGTTATTAATAAGACAATGAAAATAAATGATTCTAGTGGCCTGAGGCAGGTAATAGATGCAAATATCCTATACATAGGGGTGTTATTTTATTATTATTATTATTATTATTTGTGTATGTATGCATATTGTCAATTATTTCTATATCTAATTCAGTGCCACATTTTACTTTCATACCACAAACTTTCTAAACTAAACTTAAATAAAAAAAAAAACTTCTACAAATAGCGACAGTTTCCTGGTTGTCCATTGTGATTAAAATCAGTCATTTCAGATCTGTCATCACCATTCTTGTTCACAGCTTCAGTTCCTGAAACAGTCTGACTAATAATAGTTCATTTAGAATTATTGGAGTAATGAATAGGCTAGCTGTAGACTGAAGGGAGAGTCAGGTAGAAGTGCTTGAGTTATCAGCATGTGGCATTTGAAACCCTCAATGAATGCTGAAAACAGGCCTGTATAATTTAAAGGGGCTCTGACATAACGGAACCCTGCTGTATGTACGGAATATGTTTGAAAAGAAATAGTAAATAAATTCTGCTTCTTTCATGTTTTTCTTCACATTGTGAATGCAGACTAAAAAGCAAGCCATTTTTAATTAGTGTTTTTCATTATATAAAGTAAATTAATTCAAAATGTTTATGAGACAAAATTCTCTTTTTTATTTTCAAAGTAAGCCGAGAGGCAAAGCAACAAAAAACAATGTAGGCTTACAAATATCAACTGAACGCTTTTCATGACAAATTGTACAGTGTAGCAATTGCCGGATTAACAACAGAAAATAAATAAAAAGAAAACCTTGATGCTGAACTGTGTCACAGTGTGACATTGTCAGGTTGTGGGTTACTAAGCTTTAATTTAGCATTTTCAGACACAGAATTTAATTCGTCAGCTGATGGATTTAAGTCGAACGGCAGCATTTATGGCATTTATTAATGACTTTGTGACTCAACACCTATTCAAACACTTTTAGTCTGCAAGAAGGCATTTATTTCACCAAAAATGAATAATATAAATACTACACAAATCATATCACATTTATAGTGCTGCACAGCTGAAAATGGGCTCAGTCAAACCTCACAAAGAAAACTGATTGCATAGCCACTAGACATTTTTATAAGCTTTACTGCACAACATCAGGCAAATTAGCTACAAGCTAATAAATTATGTAATAATAATTAACATCAACAACATTTGCTGAGTTTTTTTTTTTTGTTCACATGGGGTAAAGAAAGAGCATTACTCTGTTTGATATAGAATGCTGGCTTATTTCTTTCTGAATACTAAACAGTATACAATGTATGTTGCCTACGTTTTTTTTACACAACGAAGTGGAACATTAGGCATTATTCCACAATAAACATTTCACACAGTAGTATATGCTACATTAGCACATGACCTCATCACTACAACATGTTAGTAGCATCCAGTATGGTTGAGCAAAAAATGTTAATTTCAATTTATTTGAATTCAAATCGTAATTGCTTTTTAATTTAATTTAATTTAATTTCATTTCATTTCATTTCATTTCATTTCATTTCATTTCATTTCATTTCATTTCATTTCATTTCATTTCATTTCATTTCATTTCATTTCATTTCATTTCATTTCATTTCATTTCATTTCATTTCATTTATAGTTTACCCAAAACTGAAAATTTGCTGAACATTTACTCACCTTCAGGCCACCCAGGATGTTTGTTTCTTCATCTGAACAGATTTGGAGTAATTTAGCATTACGTCACTTGCTCACTAATGGATCCTCTGCAATGAATGGGTGCCCGTCAGAATGAGAGTCCAAACATCTGATAAAAACATCACAATAATCCACAAGTAATCCACACAACTCCAGTCCATCAATTAATGTTTTGTGAAGTGAAAATCTAAAAGTTAAAAGACATTTTAACTTTTAACCATTGCTTCTGGCCAAAATACGATACGAGCATAATAATGCTTCTTCCAGTGAAAAAGTCCATCTCCCGTTGTCCTCTCACATCAAAATCCACCAACATGTCTGTTTACTGTTGTAAACTGTCTGTGCATATTTCTCTCCTGACTCGACTTTTTCACTGGAGAAAGCAATATTGTGGATAGAGGACTTATATTTTAGCTGGAAGCAACTGTCTGAAGTTAAAAACATCTTAATGATGCAGTTTTCGCTTCACAAGTTAATTGTTGGACTGGAATCATGTGGATTACTTGTGGATTATTGTGATGTTTTTATCAGCTGATTTGACTCTCATTCTGACGGCACCCATTTACTGCAGAAGATCCATTGGTGAGCAAGTGATGTAAAGCTAAAAATCAGTTCTCTCCAAATCTTTTCTAAAGAAAGAAACACATCTGTCTACATCTTGGATGGCCTGAGGTCATCAAATTCAGGAAGTGAAGTAGATTTTAAATTGCAGTTTATTTCTTAATGGCGAACAACCCTGGCATCCATTTATCAGCCTGGAAATAAAGAAGGTAATTTTTTGTGCTTTGTTTGGTCATCCTGTCATGATGGATACAGAAGTTTCACATACTGTGCAGAGTATGCATACTGCAGAAATTGTAAAATAGTATTCTGTATGCGATCCAAAATAGCCCATGACCCTGAGGTATGATGAGACAGGAAGCTATATGACATGGCTTTGGTCACTGCACCCAACTCCATTTTGATTTTCAAATCCAGTTTTATATTAAGGTCAAATGGTCTGCACTGTTATTTGCTAGTGATAAAATTGGATCCAGTTGTTCAGACTACAGTACAAATAACTAAATGTAATTAAGTTGGATAAGACATAAAAGTGGATTTTTCTTGATTTTGAAGGAATGTTTGTGAGCTCTGTAACAAAGCAAAATGTTATTTTCATTTTTCAGTCAAGTGGAGAGACATCCATCCACAGTGTAATCATATTTCAAAGGACACAACTTGTCAATATCAAACATTGCTAAATGAAGCTATTTACACAAAGAGAAAAACACCAAACAGAAGAAACTGACAAATCTTAACAGAGCATAATTAGCAATAGGCATACAGTTTTTCACTTTGAACTTTTACATATTGTGAATAATCTGGTGAAAGAACAGCAGTAAAGAAGGACACCACTTGGTGTAAGTTTGTTAGTGTACCTCTAATAGTCACTTACTCCATTTACTAACTACTGTATAATTGATTCTAGATTAGAGGTACGTTCCTTTGGTGTTATTTAAGCATTTGAAGGCATCAACATCTGGTTATGAACTAGCTAGCTCTTAAAAGTAAAAGCAATTTGCTTAAAAGTAATTTAGACTAAATTTGTAACATGCAACATTTCTTTCAAACTATATATTTTTTTCTTTTTCAGAGTTCTAGTCCCATATTTGTGGTAAGTGCCATGAAATACCCCTAGATCATAATATTTTGTAATTTGATTTACTCTGTAAAGCCAAAACACGCAGTAAGATACAGAGGAACTTAAAGCACATATAACTGCAGTGTTTGTTTTTGAGAGGCTTATATTTTACAATTATATAAAACTGATGCAAATTCTTATTGAGCTTATTACAGGGACTTTTTGCAGGGTTTTTATTAACTGCACGGTCAGAGTGTGTAGACCTTAATTCTTCTTGTTTTATTCTGTTTGTCTTGGTATATTATACTGAGTGACTTGTCATGGTAAATCTATATTAAGTAGTTCAAACTATAAGGAATTACTAGGTTTTCTATTCAGAGGCAAGCAGAGACTGCGATTTAGACAAATGGTGATGTGTAATTATTAAATTATGTGATGTAATTTGTGTTTTTCTATAAATACAGTTCAAAGGCAGCAGAGAGATGACAAAAGTGGTCAAAACTCACTGAGGAAATTGAATGAAGCCACAAAAAAACAAATATGTAGAATGTTTTTTTGTAACACTTTCTATGAAGCCCGTATTTATAATACATTATAAGGGTATTCTTAAGGCATTATAATGAATGCATAATGCATTATAAAAAACCTTATAATATATTGTATCATCTCATGAATATTCACAAGAACAGTTTTAATATATTATAATATTTACTTATTTGTGGTTATAGCTTTTAAGAGTATGATGATTTATAACACAATGAACACGTTGCATCCACTTTTACAATGGATTATATTTCTCATAGTTATAATGTATTATAAGTCTCATATCTTGCCATTTTTCTTATGCTACTTTACTTAAAGCGGTCAAAGACCACTTATAAGTAGTAGTAATAATAATAATAATAATAATAATAATTAAAAAAAATGCTCTCAAACAGCCATAAGATCAGATATCAGATCAGATGAATGTGTAATATGACACATTTGCTTTGAACTATTTTTACTGTAATATCAGTTTGATTATTTTGATGGTACCATTTAGACAGCTGTTGATAAGTAACTCTACATAATGCCCTAAGAATACCCTTATAATATATTATAAATACAGGCTTCATAGAAATTGTTACCATGTTTTTTTTTGTAATGTTTTTTTTGTTGCAGTCTTAGCCATAGACGAGACCAGACAAGCCTGTGTGTGTGGTGCTGGTTTTTATGGAGAGTTGATGAGGATGGCAGACAGGTGTGGTGATTGTGAAGTGTGTGAGATGAAAGCCAAGGGGGATTGTGGGAGATTATGTGTGCAGAGATGACAAGCAAGGTGACTGATTATCCTGACAGTATTAATACTGCCCACATTGACTCTGATTGTTTCTGATAGTTCTTCACAAAAAAACAAAAAAAAAAAAGTCTGCTGGTGGAGCTCGATTTGTAATGAATTATGTGCTTCATTAGCATTGCAAATGTTTTTAATAAGCATGCTTACTCCAAATACACTTGACAAATGTAATTTCTCTGTAAGTATACTGAGTTTGCTGATAAAATATTTTTTTTTAAATAAAAATTACCTTTTTTTTGTCAGAACAAAATATTTTTATGAAAATGAGCTTTATTTTTTGTCATTAATGCTCTGACACCTGAAAGTATTGACTTAGCAAATTCTAAAAAAAAAGAAAGAAAAAAATAAATTTTTGCATTGCTGCAGTACAGCTACTAGTTTCCCAATGTCATGAAATCAATAAAAGCCATTTTAAAGATCTTCAAGGCCCAAGGTGAACCCAAGTAGTAAAAAAAAATAAGACGATGATGATGACATAATCAATCATTTAAACATAGCTGTCACTGTATCATATTACTTGCATTTTACAGGTAAGGAACAGTTAGATGTCACAAAATATGTTCTTTCTGTAAATTTTTAATGAGCTTTTTTTTATTTGCTTTTGCTCTGTTTATTGGGGATGAATGCATTTATTTTACACTAAAATAGCAATATTGTGAAATATTATTACAATTTAAAATAACTGTTTTCTATCTGAATGAATTGTAAAATGTAATTTATTTCTGTGTGGAATTTTCAGCAGCTTTTACTCTATTCTTTAGTGTCACATGATCCTTCAGAAATCATTCTAATATGCTGATTTGCTGCTCAAGAAACATTTATTGTTATTATCAGTGTTGAAAACTGTTTGTGGAACTGTGATACTTTTTTCAGGATTCGTTGATGAATGGAAAGTTCAAAAGAACAGCAATTATTTGAAATGCTGTCACTTTTGATCAATTTCATGCATCCTTGCTGAATAAAAGTATTAATTTATTTCAAAACTACAATCTTATTGGCCGTGTTAATTGAACTTTTAGAAATATGCCTAATCTGTGAGGAAAAAAATTATTCTACATATCAGGGGATAAAAAGGCATAATTAATTAAAATGATGTTTTGTTGAGGTAATGCAGTTCCTCTATTATCTGACTGCTGAATTTCTCTAAGTTGCAGAGTAAATTCCTCTTCCTGTCGTTCCAGTTCAAACTCCAATTCAACTTCATAAGGGACTTGGCCAATTCATTTCAAACTTATGAACTGAAGGTAATCCTATTCTTAAACTTCTCATCCCTGCATGTGTATAAGATTGTCTCTCATATTGGTGCTGGCTTGCTCAAGTGTTCATGGTCTTTGTTGGATTAAGCTCGTCTTCAGTGGTGTGATCAACTAAGAGGTGCTGTGTGTGACCATTCTCAAAGAGCTGGTGCAAAGCCCAAAATCACAGTTAGATGTAATGGCTATTCATTGATCACATTCATTCTCTTTACAATCCATTTACAGTACATTCATCTTGATATTACAGCATTAAGTATAGAATAAGACATCGAAACACACTAAACAACAAAAGTTAAACCTAACAAAAGTTAGGTCTTAAATAAGCCACTTGGCGCAGACCAATTAGGACACAGTCTAAACATTTGAGTCATAATCATAGATTGTGCTCATTCCTCGCATCTTCGCTGCACTGCTGTTCTGTCACCCTACAGTAGCTATATTATAACAGCATCTGTCCCCTTTGGTATTTACCATGAACGGTTCACACCAGTGCTCATTTACATACAGTGGACAAATACAAATACAATATAAATAATACAAATGCACATGTCAGGCAAACGTTTGTGCAACTGCGCAATACCGTCTTGAGAAAAGATAAACACAGCCCATCTGACTCCGATTCAAATATCAGAAATGTTTAATACAAGATTAACATGTTTAAAATGGAGACCTTCACCAAACAGATTGTCCTGTTGAATGTTTAGGGTGTATATTAAATGTGTGATATTTTTGGCATAAAATCTTAGAAAAAAAGGTACAAAAGCTGTCACTGGGGCGGCTTTCAAAAGGAAGTCATTTGTACCAATTTGGTACTAATATGTACCTTTAAGGTATTAATATGCACACTTCAGGCATACAGTAAATAAGGTAAAAAAGTTGTTCTTTTTGAAAAGGTACCACCCCAGTGACAGCTTTTGTACTTTATTTTTATGAGAGTGTAATAAAAATCAAATTAAATTAAAGTTGAAGTTTAATGCGGATGTGGCACAGTTTGGCTATATACAGTAGAATCTCTGTAAACAAATGATTTACTATACTCTAATATTTCTTTATATATGACTTCAGCCTCTTTTAACGTCACTTGTTTGCACATTGTGGGAAACAAAATAGGGGATTTTGAGCCCAAAATGTTATCCTTGTAGAAAAATTAGTTCACTCAGACTTTGAGAAGGGAATAATTCCCAGTGTTTTCACAGAAATTCTCTGAAGAGATTAGGACTTTAGGACTGACTTGATCTAATTGTCATTGATTAATCTACTGTAAGATATAGATCTGTGGAGTCTTAATTGCCCACAACCCGAGTCAGTTAATGGCATGAATAATCCATCTATTGATCCCAGGCTTGGTTTTTACCCACCCTGACAGGACTTATTTTCTCCAGTTCCTCCATCTGAAACACTTTTTGGTTTGTGACCCCTTTTATTCCAGATCCCGCACTGGATCCTGTGTCATTCGAGCAGACCGAGTTATTACAAAGCCGGCCAGTTCTCATGTTCTCCAACTCCAGACACGTCTTGGAGTTCTTCATAACACCGTCGGTGTACACCCGGTTCCTTGCTCCAAAATTCAAGGGATTGGAGTTGACCACTGGATCCCTCACGTCTCCTCTAGCTTTCCGTCGCATTCCACTCCTCACCTTCATTCCGTCACAGCAGCACGAATGCGTCCTGCACACCGCCTGAAAGCCCCTCTTGAAGTTCTCATTGTAATACCCGTAGATAATGGGGTTGACGCTCGAGTTCGAGAATGCCAACCAGTGAGCAAACGGGAACACGTAGCCACTCAGGAGTTCCAACTCGTCTTCATTTAGACCTCCGTAGTCCGTGAGGAGCATCAAAGTCCACAGAGGCAGCCAGGAGAGTGTGAATAACAAGGCCACGATACTCAACATCTTAATCACTTTGATCTTCTTTTGGGAAATGAGAGGCCGGCCTTCCTGCTGGGCTCCAGGGGCCGGAGGTGAGGCGTGAGGCTGTCCGCTTTCATGCTGATCGTTCCCAGAGATCACAGAGGTGGTGTAGAGTTTGATCCCAATTCGTCCGTACATAAGAGTTATCAGGGTGAGGGGAATGAGGTAAATGTGTGCGAACAGGATGGTGGTGTAGACTTTTCTCATCTGTGGGTTGGCCCAGTTCTCAAAGCATGAGAAAAGTGGGTATGTGTGGTTGTAGTCTTCATTGTGGACCATGTAATGATGCTCCACTCTCTCCACAGTTAACGTCACAGCTGATGGACACATAATGACCACTGCTAGCACCCAGATCATCACTATGGTCACCTTGGCAACCAGCAGGCTGAGTTTGGGTTGGAATGGGTACACAATGCAACGGAACCTGAAGGAGATTGGAACAGAGCTCTTCACAGCTGAAACAAATTCGTCAGGCATAAACTCTATGCCAATGTGAGTTAATCCTCTACTTTTTTCTGTATTTACTTTCTTTTTCTCACATTATAAATGTTTTCTTCGTCTCACTCCTCCTTTTTATAATTTTCTCTATTTTATCATAAAAACATAATCTATATGTTTTTATTTAAACCTATTTCCTGAACAGCCCAGAGAAGTGGTAAAAAAAAAAACCTTTCTCACACAGGATTTGATGATATGTTCTCCAGTTCCTCCATCTGAAACACTTTTTGGTTTGTGACCCCTTTTATTCCAGATCCCGCACTGGATCCTGTGTCATTCGAGCAGACCGAGTTATTACAAAGCCGGCCAGTTCTCATGTTCTCCAACTCCAGACACGTCTTGGAGTTCTTCATAACACCGTCGGTGTACACCCGGTTCCTTGCTCCAAAATTCAAGGGATTGGAGTTGACCACTGGATCCCTCACGTCTCCTCTAGCTTTCCGTCGCATTCCACTCCTCACCTTCATTCCGTCACAGCAGCACGAATGCATCCTGCACACCGCCTGAAAGCCCCTCTTGAAGTTCTCATTGTAATACCCGTAGATAATGGGGTTGACGCTCGAGTTCGAGAATGCCAACCAGTGAGCAAACGGGAACACGTAGCCACTCAGGAGTTCCAACTCGTCTTCATTTAGACCTCCGTAGTCCGTGAGGAGCATCAAAGTCCACAGAGGCAGCCAGGAGAGTGTGAATAACAAGGCCACGATACTCAACATCTTAATCACTTTGATCTTCTTTTGGGAAATGAGAGGCCGGCCTTCCTGCTGGGCTCCAGGGGCCGGAGGTGAGGCGTGAGGCTGTCCGCTTTCATGCTGATCGTTCCCAGAGATCACAGAGGTGGTGTAGAGTTTGATCCCAATTCGTCCGTACATAAGAGTTATCAGGGTGAGGGGAATGAGGTAAATGTGTGCGAACAGGATGGTGGTGTAGACTTTTCTCATCTGTGGGTTGGCCCAGTTCTCAAAGCATGAGAAAAGTGGGTATGTGTGGTTGTAGTCTTCATTGTGGACCATGTAATGATGCTCCACTCTCTCCACAGTTAACGTCACAGCTGATGGACACATAATGACCACTGCTAGCACCCAGATCATCACTATGGTCACCTTGGCAACCAGCAGGCTGAGTTTGGGTTGGAATGGGTACACAATGCAACGGAACCTGAAGGAGATTGGAACAGAGCTCTTAACAGCTGAAACAAATTCGTCAGGCATAAACTCTATGCCAATGTGAGTTAATCCTCTACTTTTTTCTGTATTTACTTTCTTTTTCTCACATTATAAATGTTTTCTTCGTCTCACTCCTCCTTTTTATAATTTTCTCTATTTTATCATAAAAACATAATCTATATGTTTTTATTTAAACCTATTTTCTGAACAGACCAGAGAAGTGGTAAAAAAAAAAAACCTTTCTCACACAGGATTTGATGATATGGAAATTCAGAGTTTTCCTTTTTGAAGCGACGGACCACTTACTGGGTGAATCTCACAATGTCCAGGTCACATTTCAGCCCAAAATCAAATGAAGAAAAAAAAAAACAAGAAATTATATTTTGTATAAAGAAAAGTAATAAAAACATAATCTATATGTTTTTATGTAAACCTATTTTCTGAACAGACCAGAGAAGTGGTAAAAAAAATAAACCTTTCTCACACAGGATTTGATGATATGCAAATTCAGAGTTTTCCTTTTTGAAGCGACGGACCACTTACTGGGTGAATCTCACAATGTCCAGGTCACATTTCAGCCCAAAATCAAATGAAGAAAAAAAAAAACAAGAAATTATATTTTGTATAAAGAAAAGTAAGGCTTTTTAAGAACCATTAAGATTTTTTTTGATTTTTATATATATATTTTATATATATATTTACATATATATTTCTTATTATAAATGTTGATGACTATTTGCTGCTCATATAGATAAGAACCATTGTCATTTTTAATAATTAAGTTCCAATAATAATTGCACCAAATCAGCATATTAGAATGATTTCTGAAGGATCATGTGACACTGAAGACTGGAGTAATG
>NW_015554072.1:926521-943364 GCF_001515605.1 Sinocyclocheilus anshuiensis
TAAACCTATTTTCTGAACAGACCAGAGAAGTGGTAAAAAAAAAAAACCTTTCTCACACAGGATTTGATGATATGGAAATTCAGAGTTTTCCTTTTTGAAGCGACGGACCACTTACTGGGTGAATCTCACAATGTCCAGGTCACATTTCAGCCCAAAATCAAATGAAGAAAAAAAAAAACAAGAAATTATATTTTGTATAAAGAAAAGTAAGGCTTTTTAAGAACCATTAAGATTCTTTTTGATTTTTATATATATATTTTATATATATATTTACATATATATTTCTTATTATAAATGTTGATGACTATTTGCTGCTCATATAGATAAGAACCATTGTCATTTTTAATAATTAAGTTCCAATAATAATTGCACCAAATCAGCATATTAGAATGATTTCTGAAGGATCATGTGACACTGAAGACTGGAGTAATGATGCTGAAAATTCAGATTTGCATCACAGAAATAAATTACATTTTAAGATATACTAAAACAGAAAACAGTTATGTGTTATTTCATAATATTACTGTTTTTTAACCATATTTTTAATCACATAAATCCAGCTTGGTGAATATGTAATATAATTATATGTATTATAATTAAAATAATATATATTTTCTATAGAACATATGTCATGAAAATAATGGCACAAAAAAATTGTTCTTTTGTATTTCTTTCTGTTGAATTTCAATTTGATTTTGAAATGTTCTTGACAAGTTTTGTGAGACTCAACCTTGTGATAACACCACTGACCTGTCCACTGCGATGGCCACCAGCGTGAACACAGAAGCAGACACGGACATGCCCTGCACCAGACCACTCATCTTACAGACTGTGTTTGTGAACGGCCAACCTTGGAGGAAAAGAAAAAATATGAAATGACTGACAAGGTGAATTGTGCTACATAAAGCCCCCTCAAAACACACACACATCTTTTAGGCGAGAGATTGCTGAACGCAGAGAGAGTGAAAGATTCTTCTCGTTTCATCAGCAGGATGTCCGAGCTGAATGCTGCAACTGTAATATAAGAGGACTTAAAGAAGATTCTCCTCAATCTTTTCCATGTACACAAGATGCTTGCAAAAATTTCTGCTTGGCAGGAAGATTTGTTTTTTTTTTTACTTCACAAAATGGTCTCCCTCAAGCCCAAGGACAAAAGGTTTAGTTGCCCCCGTCTTTGTTGGCCTTGCCTCACAATACTGAATTTCCGCTAACACTAAAAGATCTGTTCACTTGTGGGCAATGTCTGCTATAATGGCAATGACTCAAGTCATTCAGCATATTTATACCCTGTGAAATGCTCTTTAATAATACTGTGGACTGTGGAGTAGAAGAAATAATATTGCAATGCTATTGGCTGTGGACATAATCAGATTGCATTGACAGATCTGGTTTTGTCTCCCTCCAGTACATTTTAAGCCTAGCAACAAAGGCAATTTGTTGAAAGGTGAGAAACACAAAGTGGAACAATGTAAATAAATGTTCCCAGAACTATACAGTCACTGACGAATATCAACATACAGACCAGATGAACAGGAGTTAACAAACACTTTAGCGCTATTCATATGGTTTATTTCTCCAATGAAGTGTGTAAAGATAATTTGCATGATTTTTATCAGGACAACAGTTATTTTACCAGTTACTGTATGATCATTACCCAACATTACATCAATAATGGTGTTTGATGTTATAGTCTGGGTTCTGTAAGTAAAAATACAGCAAAAACAGCAATATTGTGAGATATTCTTACAATTTAAAATAACTGTTTACTATTTCAATGTATTTTAAAATGTAATTTATTCCTGTGAAGACCATTACTCCAGTCTTCAGTGGCTCATGATCCTTCAGAAATCATTCTAATATGCTGATTTGCTGTTCAAGAAACATAGTTTATTATTAACAGTGCTGAAAACAGTTGTACTGTTGAAACTGATAATTTTTTTCAGGAATCTTTCATGAATAGAAAGTTCAAAAGAAAAAACAACAATATTTGGTAACATTATAGATGTCTTGTCCGATTAAATTTAATTGCAGAATAATTAATTAAAAAAATGTACATAACAATAATAATTAATAATAATAATTATTATTATTATAATTTTTACAAAAGAGAATGACACTTATGGGCCATTTTTTTATTGAATTGCACACAGATTATCAGCTTGAATCAGTCTGATGAGTCATTCACTGAATGAACTAAATCCAAATAAACACTTACTAAGCTAAAGTCATTGCTTTCAATCATATCATACTTGAAATGAAACATACTTAATGTGTACTTGAGGCTTGCGAAAGTTAAACCAGCACTTTATTTTACAGTACATGCACTTTCATGTATGTCTGTGTTGACAGATTCTGTGTGGGCCTATGAGCACCATAATGTGCAGATTTTGGACAGCTAGGACGGCTGGTATGAAAGAGTCATTAATACATCTGGACTGGACAGAGAAAAAGAAAAAGAGAGGCCAGGGACCAATGAGCGCTTCTGCCTGTGGTCTATCTCTCAATAGCCCACGGCTATTCTGTGCTTGTGAAGAAAGCGATCAATATTGTCAGTTCTCACTGGAGGCATTTCAGAAGAAAAGAAGGATGGAATCATAGTCCAGAATGAACAATCATGCCCATCTTCTTCTACACAACCGCTATACACAATGTTTTCAACCAGAAATTATGATTAATTGATAAGTACCTTTAATGCAATGCAAGTCACTTTGAATAAAAGCATAAATGTAAATGTAGCAAGAAAAAGAACTTCAGAGTAGTGAAAGGGACCTTTTATCTTGGAGCACCTATACAACTTGAAGCTATAACAACACGGTTT
The DNA here is from genome assembly GCF_001515605.1 of Sinocyclocheilus anshuiensis. Taxonomy (NCBI): domain Eukaryota; kingdom Metazoa; phylum Chordata; class Actinopteri; order Cypriniformes; family Cyprinidae; genus Sinocyclocheilus; species Sinocyclocheilus anshuiensis. Next base: position 929,340 of record NW_015554072.1, read on the forward strand.
CACAATATCCAGGGCACTAATTGTGTTCTATACAAGATTTTTGTGTGTTTGTGTCTAACACGCCCCCACATGTCTACGTCACTGTGTGGGAAGATTTGCATAACACCTCCCAAATGTATACGCAAAGAAAGAAGGTGTAACTTTTATTCTCGCTGTAGTATTGTTGCCGCCGCCGCCATGTTGTGGAGACGCGGTGCGTTTCGTTGCGAAAGCCAAACTACTTTGTTTTGCCTTCCAAAGGAGGACACAACTAGAAATCAGTGGTTAAGTTTTATTTACCACACTGTTCCAAAACAATACAACCCAAATATTCGAGTGTGTGCAGCACATTTTATGGATTAAAGTTTCCTGAACCTGGTAAGGGACGTAACATTTCCGTCACACGCTTGAGGAATTCGGCCAATCACAACGCACTAGTTAGTTGGCCAATCAGAGCACACTGCGCTTTTCTGAAGGATGAGCTTTGTAAAAATCGACGTGCTTCAGAAAGGCGGGGCATAGAGGAACAACAATAATTCAGTATGTGAAAAAATAATGTGTTTTTTTAAACCTTAAACCGTGTAAACACATTGCATTACACTAAATACAAAAAATAATGTTTTGTTTTAGCAACGTCATATGACCCCGTTAATGAATGAGTCACTGAATCATTCATCCAACCTATTTGCTCAGAGAGCTGATTCATTCAATAAGGAAACACCGTCCTGTGTGTTGCTCAGAGACGCAAAACAGTACTGAAATCTTTGTTTGGAACAAAACAATTATTTTTGTTGGCAAAATTGAGCAGAAACAGGCAACATTGTGTCTAAAATGTAAGTCACTTAATGCTAACTTTATTAGACTTGTATAAAATCAATATTACATTTGTTGTCATGCTGATATCTGGAGAAAAAAACGTCACTCTTCGTGTGATATAGATTAACTATATTAAATGATATAAATATAAAAGACATAAAGGGGCATTTTTGCTTTGAATTTTGATGATGCTAAATGCGACTAAATCACGTAGTGTATGCATGCACTCTCTGTGTGTGTTTTTGTGATATTCTGTCAGATCGCAGATGATATATCGCACACCTCAGCCTCGAATTGAGTGGAAAATAAAATCAACTGCAGTTGTGCGAGCACTTGTTTGCACATGAGCAAAGGTGTTTTTTAGGAGTCTCAACTTGCAAGCACCAGACCATTGATTCATCAAACCTGTGTCTGTAATCTTCTGACTTTATTTTGTAGTAAGTAATGAATTTGCTGCGGGGAAATGCATAGGAGTAAAAGTATACATTTTCTCATTCTCCCAAAAATACTAACACCACTGTAATTTACACCACTGTTTTTATATCTAATGTAGGAGATTAGAGATGCTGCATGTGAGCTTATTGCAATGGACACTTTGGTGAGTCACGTACAAAGATGAAGCTCTTAGTTCTTGAGCACATAGGCGTAGCTTTAACAGAGGGTTCATGAAGGAAACGTAATGGACAATGTGCTGTCATTATTGCAAAAATCAGCACAGACAGAATGATTGGGATTTTGTATTATCCTGAACAATCCTGAACACTTTTGTGGTAATGACTGTCTGGCTGTGCATTATCCTGCTCATTATATGGCTACTTAACAAATACGTAACTAATTGGACACGAAGTATCCGTTTGAGTTTAATTAATTTTACTGTCTGATTTGGACAGACCACAGAGAGACAGGAAATGTATGCTTTTAGATGAACGGTCAGTTATACAGTGCTGCCATAGACAATGGTCTGCTGAATGGACCAATCAGAAGTATTCAAGAAGGCACATAATAAAATTGGATATTATAAACAATGTAACAGCATGAGAGAGAGAGAGAGAGAGAGAGAGAGAGAAACATGTCAGCTTGCGCCCTCAGTCACGGCCGGTTAGTTAAAGCAAATGCCGTTGGCCTCCTGAGAGAGCGCGGGCCGGCCGAGGGTGCCAATCACAGCTGTACCCGGGGCTTTCCTGTGTTCCGTTTGCCGCAAGCTACTTTTTATTAATTTAATAAACATCCCACAGAGAGCGGTGAGCTTCAGCCACCGACAGCAGTGCTGCTCAGGTCCTAATGAGAGGAGCTTACTTTAACCCGACACACATAAAAGAGACTAAGGCAACAAACGTACCCACCCAACCTTTGACAGACACAAACAGACTCTTTAAGTTTCATCAGAAAAACACGTTGGTACAGTTTAACAAGAACATTTTGTTTAAACTAAATGAGACAGAAAGAGGCAGACTAACTGTGGCGAGGGGGACGTGCTTCAGCGAGATCTGCATCGGGAGAGAGAGGCAGGAGACGAGCAGTGCGTAAGTAGGTCAAGCGCAAATGATAAACACCTGTGTCTCGTTTCAGTAATTGGTGTGGAGAGACCGGATAAAAGGGGCCACCTGGAGCATGTATAGAGAGGAGACTGACTGGGAACGCGAGCCACCTGGGGAGACGGGTTATTGAAGCACGAAGCCTATGTCGAGTTGTGTTATGAGTTATCTGACTGAGAGATTGAAAGCGCAGTGAGTGCCGTTTTCTGTTGTGTGCACCCAGAGACTGGAAATAAAGCTTGCGTCCCAGTACGCCGACCCTGTCTTCTTCCTTCCACCCTCTTGAACCATATCACACTAACTTTACTCCACACTAAGCAAATTTATGTTCTTTCAGTCCTAAGTGCAATTTTCTGAGATTCAGAGGGCAAAATCTACTGTAACTGTTCCAGCACAAACACCAGCACACAACAGAAATGTTGATGACTGTGTCACCACCATCTGCTTTGTTAAAAAAAAAAAGATATATAAGCTTTTAAAGCCTTTTAAAGACAGTGCAAGTACTGTGTAGAGAGAAATGAAACCACTGAGGGAGCGTGAGGGCAAATGGGCTGTTGAAAAGACTGGCATAGCTGGCCATCAGTGCTTTTTGTGTTTTGTATGTTGGTGTGGTGATGTCTCTACCAAGCCTATTAATCAGCTTTTTGAACAGCATTCCACCGTTAAAGGTCATTTATAGGGTATTATGTGCAAGATGGTATTGCGGTAATTCAATTTTCACTGTTTATTTACAGGTGGCAAGAGGCATGAAAATCTTTCCAGACTGCTAACTGCAAACACTACACAAGTTTAAAAAAGACTTGATATTTTCCTGGCTGCTGCATTTCATCGAATAATGAGAGGTGATTTTATTCACAATCAATTCAACTGCATTTAAGTTTTATATGGGCCAACACTCTGAAAATATAATACTCACTTGTTTGTTTGCCTCAGCTCTATAAATAAAAAAAAAATAAAATAAAAAAAAAGAGTTTTATTTATGGCTAACCTATTAGCAAGAATTTTTATTTTAATAGAATTATAAAAAATAAAATAAATAAAAAAAAGAGTTTTATTTATGGCTAACCTATTAGCAAGAATTTTTATTTTAATAGAATTATAAAAAATAAAACTAACTTATTTTCAGTTTTATTGATATTTACTATAATTGCTTTAAAAAAAACAAGATTTACTTCATTCAAATATGCAACACAGTTCTTCAGCATTTTTTCACATTTTAATTTCATTGCATTCAATCCACTTAAATTTGTAAAATTGCAGTTAACCTAATCCATTTGTGTTGGGATGACATGAATTATTTTTGTTGTATTAACTGAAACTAGGCAGTTTTTATCTTCCAAGCCAGTGTTATTTTAGCATTACTTATATTTTATTATAGTATTCATTAATATTTTTTATTTATTTTTCTTTTAATATTTTCAGTCTTTACTTTAATTTTAGTTGAAGTTTCAGACATTTTATTAAGCGCTTTTGTCATTTTTGTTAGTTTTCCTAATTAGCTTTAATTTATTTTATTTTAGTTTTAGTTAACAATAACAACAACAACACAAACACTATAAGGTCCAGTGTTCTTTTAGACCCCATTGACATTCATTGTAAGACAGCTAAAACATTGTTCAAAATATCTTCTTTTACGTCCTTCAGAAGAAAGACTTGTTTGGAACGACATGATGTGTACATTTTTTATTTTTGAGTAAACTATCAAGGCCAGGCACACTGTTCTCGGCTCTGCTCCAGAAAGCAGGCTAGTCAACACAGACAACTCTGTTTTTGCAAAAGTGCTAGAAGTAAAGAAAGTATGCTTTGCCCTCATTGTGTGACAAAGTTAATCCTTTTGCTCAGAATGAACAAGCACACATGCTAACCGGCAAAACATGCTGACCTGAGAGTCGAAAGAGCATTTTCTGTTCCGACCCGAATCCAGTATTTGATTAGAGCCTTTTGTTCTAAAGAACCAAAGTCCAATAGCAAGAGCAAACATAAGAATTGACATATGTTCTGCCGCCAGTGAATGTCAGAATAGGTCAATGCTACATGAGTATTAGCACTAGATTTAGAACTGTGGGACTGATGTACAAGCCTCCGTAATACAGTGGATAAGAGCAAACTGGCCTCGGGTTCACCGCAGTAATAAGAGAGACCTGCTCTGTGCAGAGATGCTCAAAAGGTGTGCTTTTCGCCATGAGGGGTGAAAAAGGTTTATAGCTAAAGAAGTGATCAAGGCAAAAGACAGGATCAGGATGTTTTTCTCTCTCTACCTGTAATGAGGTTGTCCACCAGGGTTGTCGGGATACAGAAAACCCCCACCAGAAGGTCGCTCACAGCCAGGTTGAGGATGAAGAGGTTCGTGACTGTTCTCATCCGCCGGTTCTCCAGCACAATCAGACACACCAAGCCATTTCCCACCATGCACAGCAGGAAGATGAAGAGGTAGGCTATAGTCAGGGCGGCAGCCACAGGTAGAGAGTGCTGGTAGTAAGGGTAGTAGGTGATACTGGTGTGGTTGGTGACATTACTGTTGTTTGCGTAATCATTCTGGAGGCTGCTGTTCAAATAGGGTGCAGAAAGTTCCTGCGACATCTCCATTTCTGCTGGCTCCTCCGCCATGGTGTCCCACTTGCTATGCGCCTGATGGTGAACACAAATCACACACACACCACAGTAGAGCCAATTCAAATCAATATTGTCAAAATGGAGACGAAGATGACTTTTCAGTGTAAAATTGAATTTGGGCAAAGAATTTGGGCACCAGGATGCATCAGGCAAATGGGAATGTGCAGTCAATTTCAACAGGATGCATCTGATGCATGCCTAAGAGACTGTTCATTGCTTAGATTTTCTGTGATTTTATGCATGATATGAGTTTAAAACAATTCATGCTATTGTGAAAATGTATGTACTGTATGGACAAAAATTGCTTTGGAAATATAATGAATACACGAATGACTACATTTGCATTTCCAGAAGAAATCGGCAGAGCTTGCAAGGCAGAAAATATTTACACTGCAGAAAGTTTTTTTTAATCCAATAAGATAAATCCAATAAGTTTCCATTAAAAACTGCATTTAATAATCTTAAAAAGTATAAACATACAATTAATATTATATCCATCCATCTATTCTCCAAACTTGTATGCTGTAGGAGGAATATAAATACCATATGTTTTTCTAAATGTTTATTTTTCTTGGTAATTTTTTTTTTAAATGAGTAAATCTCACACAAGTTTAAATGGTTTATGCTTAAAAATACCATGGGGAAATGAAAAAAAAAAATGCAGTGCAAGTATAAGATTAGGTTTTAAAAGTTTAGATTTAGTTGTATGGTTTTGGTTCTACAACACATCTTTTTTTGAGTCAGAAGAAAAAAAAGTCCACAAATAACAATTCAGTATGCAAATGATGATGATGTTATTGCTTTGCTTTCAGTGCTGGAATACTGAACATTCTATGCAAGTTAACAGCTTATTATTATTTTTCATCTGATAGCACACCTAAGGCTGAAATTATTTAAAAAAAAATTGAAACTGAAATAATTTCAGTAGTTGAATAGTGGTTTAGAACAAATTTATAGAATGCCTGAGGAAAATCAATACAATGCTGTCTTAAATATGAACGCCTACAGAATTAATTGAAGTGAAATAGTTTGTGTGATGGAATTATGATGTATGTGCAGGTCTGCTTTTTTCTTTTTTCTTTTTTTCCAGCGACAGACAGTAAAAGAATGGCATTCTGAGGGAAAGTTGACTGGAGAGATGTAATTGAAATCCATGACCTTACAGCACTAATTGTTCTTCTGTTTCCTTTGCTTTTAAACTGATGTTTTAATGGAAGTGCTAAATCTATGCTTGGAGCATAGATCAAAACAATTACACATAACAATATAATATAATTATCTAACCACAGAACTGCTATTAATACTGACCAACATGAAAACAGAGTTCAAAGACTTTATGAGCACACTGTTTTGTATGTTCTTGTAATTAAACTCTTGAGTTAAAAAATCCAATAAAATGGATACCACCCACAAGGTCTCAATTTCTCCAGCCATTAAGGTCCTGAAAACATTTTGGAGCTGGAGTTGTGTCCTGTGGTGCAAAGCTGTTGAGTTGCTGCAAGTCATAAAACAATAGAGGGAGACATGCTGAGAAATGAGAAAGTGAATAACCTCAAGAGTTCCCTATCAAACTCTGTCTTATATAAAACTGAAGACTTGTCACTGTGATTAAGGATGCACTGTCCGCAAGGTCGCTGTAAATGACTAGCTAGCCATTCACGTTTTTTCAGTTTAAAGCTCCAGCATTCTGTCCAACCTTAGAACAAATTAATTAAAAATCCTCACAGCATACACTGAATATGCTCTATTAATTAGAGATTTTTAATAGCATAATTGAATTTATCGGTCTTATTTAACAGATATTGCAATTCAGATTCAATTAAGATTCAGTTGACTTTCTCCATCTCGCATTGTCCGAAGAGCTTTGATCCAAATTTTTTTCTTCTTCTGTGACCTTTTTTAAATGTGAGCAATGTAAGGATCTCTGATTCACTCAGTCTAAAAGCCTCACTGACAGCTGAGAAAAAATTGTGATCCATAGATGTTAGCCACTGCTGATTTTAAATGCATAAGCGTGACAGTATTTGCACGTCTCATCCTTTCAATGAACAATTAATTCCGTTTTGAACCACATGAATTATTTTAATCATTTGAGTGGCTGGCAGTCATTAATTCCATTAGTAGCAGAAAATAACGCAAGATGTGACATTCTTAAGTATTTTGTGATTTGTTTACCATCCTCCTATTATTTTCATCAACTTATTATTTGTTGTAACATTTAGTAAAAATTAAAGAAGTTTAATGGTCATTAATTGACTTTCAAAGTGAGACTATGAGGCAAACGTATTGGAGGGTTTAAAGGTAAGAAATGTGGTATGTTTGCAAGAAAGAGAAAAGTTGGATGTTTGTAAGAAACAAATTCATCAAGACATATTTAACTTGAAACCATTGCTTCTGGCCATAATACAAGTTCATATCCCATAATGCTTCATCCAGTGAAAAAGTCAATCCTCTGTTGTCCTCTCAAATCCACTGACATAACTGATTAGAATTCTTTTGGAAAATTTTTGCCTGATCTATGCATATTTCTCTCTTGATGCTAAATTTCTCCAGATTCATTCCAATGAAGAAACATATTCATATACATCTTGGGTGGCCTGAGGGTGAGCCTGTCAACAAATGTAACATTTTTGGGGAACTATAATTTAATTCAATTAAATCAACTGAAATTTTTTTTTTATTAATATCCCTATAATATTATTTCAATGTTTTGTTTATTTATATCAACTTCTAGTTTCTGTGGTTGGAGCCTATGAATAGCAGATGAGAGGAGCTGAAAGATTATATAAAACTTTGAAGTGACAAGGCTGGAAAGCAGTTCTGTTAAGAAATCACACTAATCTCATGCTAACTAATGTTGAAGTATTATGGGTTTACGTTTGAAACAATGTAATAATTGTACATTTTTAATGCTTTTTTCCTGTGCTACAATTTAAAAAATTGCAACTTCCTGTTTGTATTTACAGATAGCAGCATGGGTTGAAATTGTCTTTGGCTGTTAACAGTAACAAATACAGCAACAACAACGTAATACGTTTTTAGGCTAGGTTATGATGCATTTACAGATGTATCCTAAGTCCATTTCCTCATCATGAGAGGCATAAGTCTAACGCTTCCATCACTGAGGAAAGAGAAAAGACAGAATAAAATGTCTTTTCAGAAGCAAATTAAACAAGTTATATGAAGGAATTCACTTACACTAAAGTCTCTGCAACCCTTTTTTTTTTTAAATATCAGCTACAATATTTTATGTAATCCGTTCAGTGTAATTTGCTGGTTAATTGAAAGAACACTGACTGTAAAGCGATCTTGTCGTCTTCATATTCTTCAATACTGTTTTATTGTATCTAATGACCCTCAATTTGCACGACCTGAGTGGAACTGCACCATGAGTTCACTTAATTGTCTTACAACAGTTCACTGGAAAGGCCAGAACTGATTGTACAAATATTATTGTGAAGCACACTCTTTGTTCTTACCAAAAAGTCTTTGAGCACCGAATGATTGCAATCTTCAGACCATTTGATCAATCAACTAAGTGAGTGGTGAACTGTCATGCAAGTCTGTCTTCCATTTCGCTTTGTGATTCATAGGAAATGTTTCAGACTAATTGGTGTTGAAAACCACCCAGAATATAATAAGCAGCAAGTTGCCCAGCATTAGTAATGCTACACTCAGGGCCGTCAAAAAATAACCAGCTTTACAAAAGAATGCACAGCAAGACACATCAAATCAGGCTTTGGGGTTTCAAATTTCTGAAAGACTGAGTCTCTTATATTAGCAGAGGGAATTAGAATTGCAGTATAAAATGTCACTTCATGATTTCAACTTCTGATAGAACTGTCGGTGGTGAGAAGAAAGCCTGCAGGACTGGACTCAAGGTTTCTAGAGATTTGCCACTGCTTTGTCATGGCCCGCCAGTGCCTCTGAGATCTAAGTGAAACCTTTAAAGTCCCCCTGTAGTGAAAATCAAGTTTTTTATGTTGTTTATTTGTCTATGTGGTGTTTTTAATATGCTTTTAGACAAACCATGTGCCAATCTATTAATCAACACCATTGCTGTGTATTTTCTCCTTAAAACTGTAGTTTCCCAAAGGCTGACCCAGAAATATGGTTTGAAACAGCCCTTGGTTTGCTACGTCACAAACCAATAACCAATCACGTCAAGGGATCGATTCCTATCACTAGCATGCAAAATATACCAATACCAGCACAAAACCAAAAATAAATCAGAGCAAAAAACCCATGAAGCTGTGGTTTAATGTGAATTTAAAACCGCTAACTTGCATTATAACCCGTTGCAACAGTGTAAAAGTAGCCCGGAGTCAGACGCACCTCTCCCGCAGCTGCGTCTGCGCTTCACATGCGTATGCTCGCGGGCGCGAATTAACAATCACAAACGGCTGCATTCGATGTGACTGAGTGGAGGCGGGACTAATTTGCATATTCATATATCAGCGTATAGTAAATGAAGCAAGGGTGTAGAGTTACATTCAAGCTATTTTAAGGCATGAGAAAATTATTTTCACAAGAAAAAACATTTAAATATGTTATTTTGATGATCAAAGATAAGTTTTAAGGGATAAAATATTTGACTACAGGGGGACTTTAACAAAAGCTTTCTTGAAAAATTACACAAACATAGGGCAACCTGTGGCATACTGTACAGAAGGCAACATGAGACTGCCTAGGGGGCCAATGCACAAATGGATTATTTTCATTTTATCCATCCATCCAGAAGTAAGCACCTTTATGTCGACTATACAGACATGTAACACAGGAATCTACACTGAATCAGACTGAAAGAAGTGTGTTGCTGCAAAGACTTTGTTTATAGCTTGCTTATTTGTTGTTGGTGACCTAAAACTAAGTCTGTGCAATATTTATTGCAGATTTTAACAGGTAAATGTCAGGTTTGATGGTTGGCCTCATGTTAATTGGTAGGTATTTAGAAAAGCCTGTTACACTCAAGCCTCAAATTTTGTCTCCTCAAAATTTGCCCTTAAAGTTGGGAAAAAGGTGAAACGTTTCTAGTTGTGGGGAGTATGGGCCTTAATTTCTGCATGTCTTTTCATCTGGACATGGGTCTTGATAATGTTATGTGATATATTGTAAAATATTATGATTCATATAGTATTTTTGATTGTATGTAGTACAAAATCTACTTATTCAAGTCACAACCTGATCCCATTTAATGGGAATATGATGTAAACGAAAGTGACTCTCTGTTATACCAAATACAGGTGCATCTCAATAAATTAGATTGTCGTGGAAAAGTTCATTTATTTCAGTAATTCAACTCAAATTGTGAAACTCGTGTATTAAATAAATTCAATGCACACAGACTGAAGTAGTTTAAGTCTTTGGTTCTTTTAATTGTAATGATTTTGGCTCACATTTAACAAAAACCCACCAATTCACTATCTCAACAAATTAGAATATGGTGACATGCCAATCAGCTAATCAACTCAAAACACCTGCAAAGGTTTCCTGAGCCTTCAAAATGGTCTCTCAGTTTGATTCACTAGGCCACACAATCATGGGGAAGACTGCTGATCTGACAGTTGTCCAGAAGACAATCATTGACACCCTTCACAAGGAGGGTAAGCCACAAACATTCACTGCCAAAGAAGCTGGCTGTTCACAGAGTGCTCTATCCAAGCATGTTAACAGAAAGTTGAGCGGAAGGAAAATGAATTACTGAAATAAATGAACTTTTCCACGACATTCTAATTTATTGAGATGCACCTGTATTGAGAAGTTTATATGTTGCTGCAACAACATGTTTTTAAAGTAGAACATATCCTTCTTTTTTCCAAGATCACTAACAGGTTTTAACGTGGGTGACTTTGTGCTTAACTTTCAGCTTCCTCATTGATCTCTTTTTCAACTTGCCAAATGGAGGCTAAGAGCATTTTTTCTTAGCTAGACTGGAGTTTACTAAATATATGACTTTACACAGAGTCATTTGAGATCAGAATTTCATTCTGCACAAACAAAGGCAGGTTCTGTTGTAAGGCTTCAGGTCTGCCTTGTTTTTTTAAATGTCCTTGCCTTGTAAGGACAAGACACTCTTAGCAATCTTCATGTGCACATCCATTACAAGTTCAATAAACATGCTTGAAAGAATAATATGACTAAATCCAACTTTAGAAGGCTGGAACTGAAATCAAAGGCTTTTTTAAACCAAGTACACGCTACAACACTAAAGCTTGTTGTCCTTTCATATTTTAAGTGTCCAAATTTCAAACCCTTTTCAAATCTGGTTGACCTCTTGTCACCTTTTATGATTTTTTTTTGTTTTTTAAACTTGAAAGCTCCAGTCCCAAATCATTGTAATTGCATGGCAAAGTGACCAGAATATTTGAATATTTTTCCAAACATCTTCTTTTGTGCTCCACAGAAGGAAAAACCTTTGGAAAAATGTGAGAGTGAGTAAATGTTAACTTTTTGGAACATATCCTTTGAAACTGAACAAAATTGCTACAAGTGTTCTCACAAAGCCAGAACTGCCATGCACTGCTTGACCTTAGTTCAAATAAATAACACTACAACAGAATAAACATTGGATTCATAGGTTGACCCAAGCCACCTCTCATCTGTATTGGTCAGAGCCATTTGTGCACCACAAATTACTTGCACATTCATGGGAAAAGAAAGTGTTGTTTCTTGTCAAAACTGAATTCATTCTCTGGATTTTTTTTTTTTGTAAGTATTTTGTTTGATTCACCTGTTGCTTTGGGGTCACAAAAATGGCAAGCAGAAAGTGAGTTCTTTTGTAAGAACAAATGTTTGTATGGTGGTAATTTAATAGAATATCTGCTGTAATTTCTATAAGTAAATGTATTATAAATTCCAACTGTTTTGCAGAGCACACTTTTCAAATTATTTGCATTTACATTAAAGTCACTCCACTTTTTTCAGTGATTCTGTGGGTCTTAAAAAGGTATTCCATAAATTAAGGCCTAGGTGCAGAAATTCTTAAATTCATACACTCGTGCAGTGTTGCATGTACTCTAAAAAAGTTATATCTTCATTATTTTCATATTGTTTTCCAATTCAAATATTTATTAATCCCTGAATCAAGAAACATTTACTTGAGATGCAAAATGGGGTGGGGGGTGATGGGACCATGGAAACATAAAATGCTATTTTCATATTTTTGTTTATAAAACTGTCATAGTCAAACACTAAATGTTATTGGTTTCATTTCAGTTAAAGTAAGTCTAAAATGTAAGTCCACTAACTTTTCATCCCACCAGTCCTCAAGTCCTCAGTACACACTTTGTGTAGCTCAAGGTTCTCCTTGGTTGATTGACTCGCGTTGTCCAGTTCAGTAACCATTATAACAGAGGGGATATTTCTAGTTTCTGAACTTTGGATTATTTCAAAGTATACATTTTGCAAAACTAAAGAGAATATTCAGCATAAATGACTGCATCTTCTAAGTGCTGTTCACAACCTAAATCCCATTACCTTGACTAATGCCAATTATACATGCTAATTTAGATGCTCTTCTTCACTTGAATGCACCCAAACTGAACAATGACAGTTTGAAAATTTGGCACACATCATTTGCCTGTGGCTTTTTGTGGAAAGAAAATATAATTAGTATTTTATTAGTCTTAGCCAACATCTTCACTTCCTGTGGAGTTTAAAAGTCTTCTGGACTATGAGCTTCTGGCAAGGGATCAAGGGTTGGTTAGTTAGCATGGCCCTGTTATCTCCTGCTGGTAGAAGCCAGAAATGTCTGGCAAACACCATCTGGCAACAAAATATGCAATATCAATCCATTGCCGGGAATTTAAAAGTATCTGTGTATAAAAGAATATGCTAAAAATAATTTGTTTGTTTTTGGCTAAATTGTTTGTACATGCACTGCAATTTTAGTATGCCTTTAAAGTGTTTTTTACTGTAATGCAGTTGTTTACTTATATAATACATTTTGAGGGCTTTCACAGAAAGAATACTTTGTGATGTCTAGCAGTATAACAACGTTATTTGTTGTTTTTTTGTGGTCTTTGTGTGTTGATCTGACCTAGTATCTTTTATTTTGAGTGCTGCCTTGTCTTGGCTCTATTCTGCTCATGTTTCCTGATTGTGTCCAACTGAATCACGTTTTATTTTCCCAAGGGTGCATTTAAAATGTTAGTAAAGTTTTATGACCATTTTCCTTTTGCACCTTAGAATCAAACAGGCCATTTTTTGCTACTGTCAAGTCAAGTCAAGTCACCTTTATTTATATAGCGCTTTTAACAATACAGATTGTGTCAAAGCAACTGTACAGCATTAATTAGGAAAATAGTGTGTCATTAATGCAAAATTACAATGGTAAACACTCAATTTTCAGTTAAAGGCAGTTCATCATTGAATTCAGTGATGTCATCATTCAGCTCAGTTCAGTTTAAATAGTATCTGTGCAAAAAAAACCTTGGGAGAAACCAGGCTCAGTCGGGCGGCCAGTTCTTCTCTGGCCAGACGAAAACCAGCAGTTCAAATCAAGGCTGCAGCAAAGTCACATTGAACAGAGGACTCAACTGGTTCCTGTGGTCTTGTACCGGTGGCCGTCTAGGAGACAAGGTCTTTACTGGGGATCTGTCTCTGGGGCTCATCTAGTTGTCCTGGGGCCTCATTTATAAAATGTTGCGTAAAAACCATCCTAAATTTGTTCTAAGATCATTTCTCAAAAGTGCGTAAGTGCGATTCAGAGAAAACGAACGTGCGCACAAAAACACGTGCGTACGCCTCTCTTCCAGATGTGACATTTATAAATCGCAAATGATCTTGAAATTGTGCGTAGCTGACTGGTGTCAGATCTCCGCCTTGTAAACGCCCCCTAATTAATATCATTACCATATAAAAGATCACACGCCAATATCCGAATTTCTGTGCTTGAGAATGACAAGCACAAAGAAAAAAAAACTTTACTGAGTCTGAAATTGAGGTCCTGCTGGCGGAGGTAGAGGTTCGTGCGGGGACGCTTTTTGGAAGTCTCTCCAGTAGGATTTCACACAAAACAAAAATTGTGGCATGGCAGTGTGTAGCGCAGGCTGACTACACTGCACAATTAATCTCTTACACT
>NW_015554072.1:946075-953711 GCF_001515605.1 Sinocyclocheilus anshuiensis
ATAATCTAACCTTGAGGTCATGAACGCATGAATTAACATTTCTGCATTTGACATTGAGAGCATAGGTCCTAATTTAGATATATTTTTGAGATGGAAAAATGCAGTTTTACAAATACTAGAAACGTGGCTCTGAAAGAACCATTTACCGGATGATCAAGAACTTCAAGAAGAGAGGTTCAAGTCTTCAGGACGTCCCAGAGTGTCCAGTATGCGCCAGGACTGTCTCCTCCTGAGGAGTCAGCTATAGAATCGTGTCTCCACCAATGCAGAGCTTGCTCAGGAATGGCAGTAGGTTGGTGTGAGAGCATCTGCACGCACAGTGAGGCCAAAACTGTTGGACAACGGCCTTGTGTCAAGAAGGGCAGCAAGCAGTCCCATAGAGAACCTGTGGTCAGTCCTCAAAAGGCGAGTGGACAGGCAGAAGCGCACAAATTGTGATCAACTCCGAGAACTAATAAGGCAAGAATGGATCGCCATCAGTCAGGATTTGGCCCAGAAGCTAATATCCAGCATGCCAGAGCGAATTGCAGAGGTTATGAAGAACAAGGGTCAACACTGTAAATATTGACACATTATATTTTTTTGCCAATAAAAGCCTTTAAAGCTTATGATATGCTTATCATTGTTTTTCAGTATACCATAGAAACATGTGGAAAAATAATTACAAATACTGAAGCAGCAAACTTTGCAAAACACAAAATTTATGTCACTGCCAAAACGTTTGGCCATGACTGTATGTCCCCTGTGCAGAATTTGCTGCTCCACAGTTTATCACTGAATCATTCTGCCATCCCCTCTGCTTCAGCATTTCCACGGTAATGCATCTGCGTACAGATTTTCGCTCTAACTGTCTGATACTCATAAGATTTTTATAGCAGTCCAAGGACTCTATGCCAGAATCATGCTCAGCACCTCTTAAAAAGCATGGAATACTGTGCTGGACCAAAAACCCTGTTTCCACTCTATTTTTCTATTATGCAGAACACCAGATGGCTGTATTATAATGACAGTGGACAAGTGCTGTATCATATGTTAATGCCACACTTTTCTAAATAATCAGAGACAGTTAACACTTTGGTTTAATTTATTTTTCATTGATGTTGTTTTTTCATTTCAAACACCAACTCCAAGATCACTTGTACGAAAGCTCTGCTCAAGTATCAGTATCTCTTTGCAGCTCTCTCATCTTTTGATTAGTCTGTCAGATCTTGACTGCGATATCAATTGCAATATAAATTTCTTTCCTGAGTTCATCTGCTCCCTCCTTCAAAATCAATTCACTGAAGCACAACTCAAGCGTACCTCATTCAAACCACAAACCGGATCTAAATTATAATCAAATAATCAGAAGTATTTATTCTGTCAGATTGTGACCGCTTCATTTTGCAGAATTCAGCAACCGCACCAAATGTTTCATTGATGGAGCTCACCTGTTATTAGAAAGTCATGTTGAGTTCTGCTTGCAGGAATTAGTGTTTTTGAGTTTATATTCAAAAGAAAGCAAATGTAATACTGTAAAGGCTTTCATTCTTTTCATTGTACAAAGTGTTTTAGATTGCTGCCCAGCAGACTTCACCCAAACATCACTTTATATCTTAGAGTAACCCATGGAAATGGAATGTGAAACACTAATTATGATGGTATGAGGGCTTTGTTATGTCAGTGACTCTAATACCTAAATTACATATTTCATAGGACTTGCATGCTTTATGGTCTGACTGACAGACCTGGAGCGCTAACAAATATCCAATGCTTGAAGTGAAGAAAAAAAATAAATAAATAAAAAAAGAACTAGAAAATACAAAAAACGTAACAATTTAATTTATGTTCAACAAATAAAAAACAGATGTAATACGGATAAACAAATGATAAAGCTTGGCTTATTGAATATCAGGTCCCTTTCTACGAAAGCACTTTTGTAAATGATATGATCACTGATCATAACCTAGATGTGCTCTGTTTGACAGAAACCTGGCTAAAACCTGATGATTACATTATTTTAAATGAGTCTACCCCCCAAGATTACTGTTATAAACATGAGCCACGTCCAAAAGGTAAAGGGGGAGGTGTTGCTTCAATTTATAACAATGTTTTCAGTATTTCTCAGAGGGCGGGCTTCAAGTATAACTCGTTTGAAGTAATGGTGCTTCATATAACATTATCCAGAGAATTGAGCTCTTGATTGAGCAATTGGTACTGCGTACCGTTGCGTACTTGCCCACATCAAGCATTGAGATGTTAATGATAGATCCCCTGTGATGTTTGTACTGGCTACTGTATACAGGCCATAATATAAATAAATAAGCACCAGTTAGGCTGAAATACCAAACAGGACCACAGGGAGATGCCAAAAGACCACTAAACCTGCTGCCTTAACCTGACTGTAGCCTATATGCTACTACACGGATCCATTCAGAATAACTAAACCACTGAACAGCGCAAACAGGACCACAGGGAGATGCCAAAAGACCACTAAACCTGCTGCCTTAACCTGACTGTAGCCTATATGCTACTACACGGATCCATTCAGAATAACTAAACCACTGACCAGCGCATCATCTAAAACACCTTCAGCCGGCATTCATTATAAAACACTCGTGCTTTTAAGCCAAATACACGCTGAAAATAATAATTTATTGCCATCTGGACGTGAGTCACTTCTCTCCGCCATCTCTGATGAAATCGTCTCTGTTTTCTCTGCATTAGGCTGTTATGAACTTATTACTTATTACTAATGCATTCCCTTACTGGATCCTTGAACTTTGCAGAAGTTTACCGGTTTCAAATGACCTCATCATGGGTAGTGTGCTTTATAGTGTCAAATCACCCAGACACTGACGCTTTGACTCAGTAATGGTGTTGTGGCGTATTCTGCACCCCTGCCAGATTATGCACCCCCTCGTTGAAGTCGCTACCTGCGGTGCGTTCCAAACGGGATATATCACCCTCCGAAGGTCACTTCGGAGTGAAAACAATCGTGGCCAACATATTGAAGGATCGTTCCAAACCAAAGTTCTCAAAACTGCCCTCTTCAAAGGGACCTTCGGAATGAAGGATTTCGAAGGGTACAACTGATGGACACTTCGGGTCCCCATGATCCTTTGCACAGGGTATTTGTTGGGTGTCACAGAGTTTGACTTCGCCTATAAATGTGTGTATAGTATTTTTCTATACTACTGTAATATTTTTACGAGTTAGATTTGGTACATTATTATGGTCAAAATGACATTGTACTTCAACAAAATACTTTACAGCTACCTTTATCAGTCCATTCAAATGTTTCAAATACATAAGACTATACATTACAAATACATATTACATTATTACATTATATTACATATACAAATATACATTATATTTTACGTAAAAGACGACTGGGGGTCAACAGCGTACAAAATGTATGGCGAAGGCGCCTCCTTGATCGTCTCGTTAAGACGCACAGGTGCGTTCCAAAAAGAGAGTTTTTTTTACCCTTACACCCTTCATCCCTTCGAAGCTCTCACTCCGGAGGGTAAACCCTTTGAAGGAATTAGGGCATAGGGATGAGACCTTCCGAATGGAACGCAGGGCTGATCTAACCCCACCCCTTGCGTTCTGTGTAAACCACGTGACCACTGACGTCGTCGAGGTTCCCGCATCTAGACCGCGGCTGACACACAATTCCATAATATCGGTGAGTAATTATTCAAATAAGTTTGAGTTTATTGTTACTACAGTTTATATATATGTATATGATGATTTTTTCTAAGTTAACTGCTTATTAGCCGCGAAACGGATCTGAAATTGTTAATCGCACAACGGCTTTCTGTGCTCATGCACCCGAAGCGGCGCACAAAAACCCGCATCATCCGTTTGAATGGTCAAATATATACAAAATATGTCGAAAATGACCGTCTTTACGAGAATTAACATAACACAGTCGGTTATGTCTAAAGCAAATGTAAACTTTTGGGAGAAAATTAGATGTGAATCAAGATTGGATCCATGCATTCAGTCTTAAAGTTAAAGCAGTTTCCCTGCTGTCCCTGTCCTTAATCAAACAACAATCTGGCAGGGGTGCAGAATTCGGCATAAAACCTGTTACATGTCAGAAGTGTCGGTACGCACGAAAAAGTGCTAGTACGCTAAAGACTAAAATATTGAAGTGATGGTACTGCATACCGGTGCGTACTTGCCCACATCAAGGAAATATCCCCAAAAAGGCAATGGATAAAGAGCTTCCACTGAAATATGTGACACTAGTTTGTGTTCCTGTCTGATTCTTTAGCTACATTTCATGCAAATATTGTGCATTGCCTACACTGAAAAAAAAAAAAGTGCATTTGCCTTGCCATTTCTCTAAAGAATATTTTATACTTGATTTGAAGGAATTAGGGCATAGGGATGAGACCTTCCGAATGGAACGCAGGGCTGATCTAACCCCACCCCTTGCGTTCTGTGTAAACCACGTGACCACTGACGTCGTCGAGGTTCCCGCATCTAGACCGCGGCTGCTGTCTTGTCATTGAGCTAAAGTAAATTATTTAGTTTATTGGAAGTAAAACTACGTTTTGTTGGTGTAATTTAAACATCAAATCAAGAATTTTGCGTTCTGTGTAAACCACGTGACCACTGACGTCGTCGAGGTTCCCGCATCTAGACCGCGGCTGACACACAATTCCATAATATCGGTGAGTAATTATTCAAATAAGTTTGAGTTTATTGTTACTACAGTTTATATATATGTATATGATGATTTTTTCTAAGTTAACTGCTTATTAGCCGCGAAACGGATCTGAAATTGTTAATCGCACAACGGCTTTCTGTGCTCATGCACCCGAAGCGGCGCACAAAAACCCGCATCATCCGTTTGAATGGTCAAATATATACAAAATATGTCGAAAATGACCGTCTTTACGAGAATTAACATAACACAGTCGGTTATGTCTAAAGCAAATGTAAACTTTTGGGAGAAAATTAGATGTGAATCAAGATTGGATCCATGCATTCAGTCTTAAAGTTAAAGCAGTTTCCCTGCTGTCCCTGTCCTTAATCAAACAACTAAAGAAAAATACGTCCATTTAATTCATAACGTAAAGAGATTTATTTTCTTTTTTAAACATTTGGTTAAACATTATATTTCTCATTACTGTGTTAAACCCATTTGTATCTTTGTTCTGTTGTATTTTTACTGGTCCTGTTGCTTGCTCGAATTGTTAATTTTACTGTTTACTTGTCTATGCTTTTATTTTCCTTTAATCCAGATGGTAATGGTTGTCATTGTCTTTTTTTTAGGAAATATGTTTTTAATGATTTTTCACAACAGTTTGGAGATGTAATCGATGTAAAGTTTGTAAAGATGTAAACTTTATCTGGGTATTTGAAAATATGTAAAATATGTCAATAAAAATTAAGTTACTCCAAATAGATTTAGTGATAATTTGTGATATTATCATGTAAAAAATATATTTGGTTGAACGTGAATTTTTAATTTTAGTCCATAGAAATTTGATTTGGTCAAATTTAATTTTTTTTTTTTCAGTTGAGAAAAAGTAAACCGATTACTTGTAACAAGCTGAATACATTCTTTACTTTGATCCTACGAAACCTTTTTTTTTTAGAGTACCTGTATTCTTCAAACTAATTGGAGCAGGTTATAATACAAATGTTTTCTAATCTTCAATCCAAGCTACTGTGGCAAAATATAAGAGACAGGAGTTGAAAGATGATGTTGAAATATCTCATGTGGAACAGCTATTTCGTTAAATATGTAAATATGCAAAGATTGCAGGGCTACTAAATCAGAAATCAGAGTAAGCTTTCATACAGGGAATTCAAACTCAAATACACCAATGACAGCTGCGTTTGCACTTCTAAAGATACAGCAATAATCGCTTTGACTGATATTTCTACTCAAGTGTTCATTTGTTCTTCAATACCGGGTGTAGGCTACTAATAAACCTATTTATAGGCTAACAACAGCGTTACACGAAAGGTATATGAAGCAGGTAAACTTATTTCTATGTGATAATGTTGTGTCAGCAGTGTTGGAAAAACAGTCATTATAAATGAGTTCGATTCCCAGGAAACGCAAGAACTGACAAAATGTAAATGCAATGTACGTCGCTTTAGATAAAAGCCTCTGCCAAATGCACAGATGTAGGCTAAATGTACAAATTAGTTCTGCATATCAGTCAAATAATCAGTACGTATTGGTCATAATAACATTGCTCAGCTCAAAATATAATCATATTTAGGTGACATGCATGGAAGTTGATTGTGACGGAGCAATAACAGTCAGTATTGTAATAATAAAGTTGAGAGAAGGCAAAGCGCAATTTACCTGAAACAAGCACAACTGCAATTGTTGAATGTGTGGCTAGACGACAGTTCTGCACAAAACCATCAAAACCCTCTTCATTTATTAATTTAAATGAATACCCAAACGATATCTCAAGCCATTAAAAAGAAATGTTACTCGCAATGGATGGCTGTTCTTTGCATTGTAATGTTCCTATTCAAATAAACCCCAAATAAATAAAGCAGACAGAAATATGTCATTATCTATAAAACTTACCTGCAAACGAGGACAGTACAGTTTTCACTCCTGTGCCCTGCTGTCACTGAATGTCTTTATGCTGCTTTTAACTGCAGCTTTGAAAAAAACAAACAAAAAACAAAAACAAATACAGGATGTCTTGAATTTGTAGGCAGTATACAAAAGAATTCCTCTGTCGCCACGTTCATACATGAACTAGTGTGGCTAAGAAGGCTTGAAGGACAGCTGGTGATCTGGTCTCTTTAATGGCATCTCCGATGATCCGCTCTGCGCTCCCGGTAAAGCTCTGAAGCAACAAATAGCGCGCACAGGAGAACCCTTTCAATCACATTCACAGCTTCTCTCAGCCCCTCCACGCGCTGTCTCTCGTCCACGCCACGTCTGCTGCTCTCACTGTCTCACAACACTGAGCGAGACAGCACTGTGTCATCTGCAAACACCAGCACACACATTCTTTTCAGGTTAAATTAGTCGTTTAGAATGCTGTATATTGGTCATTCAATGTCTTATCCAATTGTCATAAAATATTGGACAAAATATTTAATTTGGGTAATTATTTTTTAATTTCTATTATGCAAATATATACATCAATGAGACATCCAGAGACATCCATGTAGCCTATGTGTCAAAATATTACCTATGTTTAAAATTTACATTGACTAAGATTTTTTACATTTAAATTGACTATATTTTTTAAAGCCAAGTATAGGCCTAATTAAACATGCAGGGTTCACACTTTTTTATTTCTAGCACTTGTACATGCATTTACACTGCACTTACAGATTGCATAAATAATGTTATGAGATTAATGTTTTAAATATAAAAACAGGAATATAGAAATATGAAAAAAAAAAAATATTATTATTATTATTGAAGAAATGATTGAACATTACAATAAATTTTAACAAGTCTACATACACAAGAAAGAAAAGCAGTCTTTATTGGTAAGACAACATTAAGATAAGAGAATAAATACATAAAATAATTAAGAAAAGAAAGAAAAGAAAGGGGGAAAAAAGCAATAGTTCAAGTTACAAACATGATACAAACATGGCGGCGCGTTCACACGCTGCGGCTTCTCTCTCTCCCGATAGAAAA
>NW_015554072.1:953867-958842 GCF_001515605.1 Sinocyclocheilus anshuiensis
CATGTGGAAGAATTGACAATAAAGCAGACTTGAACTTGAACTTGAACTTATCTTGTTTTTTCCAAGGACAAATAGAAATATGAAATGATAGAAATGGAGCAAACCAACCCCGTGAAGCCACACGCTGTGTTATTGCTAGACGGTGGCGCCCTTGCTCCAAAAGCTATAACAAAACATTCCTTTTTCTTTGAAATGGTTACATTAATCATGTGTGCTTATATTTTTTTAATTAAAGTGGATCAGTTTAAATAATGTAAATAATGTAAACTTGACTTACTGCTTCACAACCACTTTAAAAGAAATCAACGATCCCAGCAGAGGAATAAGGGTCTTATGTCATTTTCTAAAAAAATAAAAACTTTTATATTTTTTAACCACAAATGCTCATCTTACACTAGCTCCGCGATGTGCGTCACGCATTACGTAATCATGTTGGAAAGGTCACTCAAGGTTAGCTCTGTGTTCTGTGTACTCTGGTTCAAAAAAGGTCTGACGAAAAAAACTTTTTTGTAAAGGGAATTTGACTTTCTTTGCACATTTGCATTGCAAACACTTGGTCTGTACTTCCACCCAGAGCCATTGAGAGAGAGTTGCGACATGCTTTAATCTCGCTGCCAGACAGTCAAGTGGTTCATGGAGCTCTCAATAGTTTCAAACAAATTCGTGCTGTCAGTATGTTTGAATGGGTTTCATCAGGACAGACAGCATTTTCATTATATTCACTATATTTGCAGCAATTTCTGGTAATTATTAACACATAATGTGCATTGATTGTGCATCGATAACTACGCTGACTACGCTTTACAATAGCATTTTATTCTGGGGAGCGATTAAGAGACAGCATTAATATGTTCTCATACTCCATGTCAGTCAGATGTGACCAAACAGTGTAAATTCCAACCAATTAAATAATTGTACTATATTTTAGATCAGTTCTATTTAGTTAATATTTTGAGGAGATTTTTGGTACTAAATAATATGTGCAATAATTATGAACCATTAATGACCATTTAAAATATAATATTCCCAACTCCCATTTCTAATATGCTTAGTATTTATATTACAATTAGTGTAGTATTTAGGGTTAAAATAGAAAACGTTTTTAAATGCAAGACTTTTATTTAGACTTTTATTTAAGTGCTGCATCACGCGGATACATCGTTTTCGTTCAAATCAAAGCGTAAACAATGTAGAAAACGTATCCGTGTGACGCAGCTGACACAGAATAGCACACGCTGTCAGTGGATATTCTCCAAAATGGCACCAGGGTGACGCAGAGGAGACGAATTGTTGAATAAAGTCGTTATTTTTGTTTTCTTTGCACAAAAAGTATTCTCTAGCTTTGTAAAATTACGTTGAACCCTTGATGTCACATGGATTATTTTACCGATCTCCTTGCTACGTTTCTGGACCTTGATCGTGGTAGGGTCAGAGAGCTCTCACAATTCATCAAAAATATCTTAATTTGTGTTCCAAAGATGAACGGAGGTCTTACAGGTTTAGAATGACATGAGGGTGAGTAATTAATGACAGCATTTTCATTTTTGGGTGAACTAACCCTTTAACATGTTTCCTAAATATTTGCAAATGTATTATGGAATTTTTATGCTTTAGTGCAGTCAAAAAATGACATAGGCCTACAGCACCTTTAAGTAGCCTATCGATTTCTGTTTCCAAGTCCTAGCCATTTCAAATTAGAAACAGTTTTCTTAGCAGTATTCATTTATAGCACACCTTTGAATTTAGCATTGCGGAAGAATTTATTTTTGACAACTGTTAACTGAACCATACGTCAACCCGTTTCCAGTGTTTTGCTTTTGAACAAGTCGTACATCCATATTCATCAATTTAACGCTCCACCGTAAAAAAAAATAATTATTCTATAAGTTATTCTAATGCTGAATTTCAAGTTGTGATTAAACTAAGCCAGAACAGGCTCTAGCACTCCTGACTCTAGAGAATGCAGTATGGAGAATGAATGGAGGAAGTTAAATGTATGATCATTTTTTACAGTAATCCGTGAGTTTGTGCTTATTTCCATTCCATTCTGCATATTGTGTAAATCAAGTAAGCTAATGCTGTGATTAAGTGTCTCAGCATATTACTGAAGGTTTGCTAGAAATGCTTTCTTAAATTACAATACACACATGCTCATTTGTTAAAAAGTTACATTGCAAATGACACTGCATAACACAAATTTCTCATCATGCTGTTCCCAATGTTACACAACTCTGAAAGAGAGAGCAAGCATTGTGTGTTCTGCAGACAGCAGTGCACTGATTCTTTTCTGCCCTTTAATTAGTCATTTAAAAACCTCTATATATACGAATCGAACAAGCCTTTCACCTTCCATGTGCCTTCAAAATTTTCTCTTTGTCATCCATCCTTCTTAAAATGAAATCTTATTTGATTGTATTAGACTTAAGTCTACAAGCCTGTTTGGCAGAATTCTCTGCTTTAAAGGATCAGTGCAGCCACAAATATAATTTCAGCAGATCTCCTACAGCCACAGTGACCTTGCTTCTTAATTTTGATAGACACTCACAATGAATCCCTCCAACTCTTTCATCAGAAATTACAAGGAAAGTTTTTCAAGAACTAATATATGCATGTACATTACCTTTGCATTACAGCCGTGTGACCACAAATGTGGGGGGTCACAGATATGATATTGGTTCTCCCTTAGCTCGCTCTGCCAGATAAAGTGCTCGGTGTGCAATAGCCCTTGCTGACAAACTGGTACACGTCTTTCACCTCTTGCTGTTCAAGACAAAGGCGCCACACTCAGCAATCAAATAGGTTCTTATTTCTCCTTTTGAAAGGTGAGCTCTTATAAAAGTCTGTTATACAACAGCAGCCACTCCAGAGATAAACACAGCTATCAGGCCAATTAGCTCAATTAATCAAACTTGACATGAGTAGGTTTTGGTCTGAATTGGCCTTGATTACAGAATTACTTTGTGCAATTAAAATTTAGGGTGGTTATGACAGCTGACTGTGAAGTTAGTTTAGTTTGAAGCTTCACGCTGTAGTTGTTTTAAAGGGATAGTTCACTTCAAAATGTAATTTCATGCCATGGCTTGTTCCAAGCCCACATGCTGTTATTTCTTCATTGAATACAAAATGGAAATCTCTGGAAAAACTGGCTGCCAGTTCAAATGAATAATGAGATCTGAAAATGAAGCAGAGGTGAGAATTTTCAGTGAAATATCACTTTGGTCTGTTAAAATGTTCTTATTCTGTATTCCACAGAAAAAATAATGCATATACTTAAAGAAAATGTTGGAGAGACATGAGGGAGAATAAATAATGACAAAATGAACTATTTATGCACTATTCTTCTAACATTTACAATATGAAGCTCTTTTACAAAGGTAATCTTTTCCCCAAAACCAAGCAAAGCTTAGTAAATGCTTAGCAAAATTACAGCTTTCCTCTATGGCAAGCTGTACTGACATGGTTACATTTGGCAGAGCGTCTACAAATATTTGCTCTGTATTTTACTCCTTACAAGATTTTGAGATGGTTTTGGACATTTGGACATTTGGTATTTGATCTCACTGTACATAGTGTGGGATTACAAATTTAAGAATCTGTTTAAAATATGCTGATCCTATGTTCTGACATAGCATCACATGAAAAACTAAGGTGAAGTACATTGTATTTAGCATTTAAGGTAAATCACATCAGACAAATGATTATCTTAAGCAAAGTGTAGCAAGAGGTTCCTGTCTGTTCCTGTTCTCTTATTGTTAGTCAAATGAACCAGATTACTGAGACCATCACCTTTTGTTTGTAATGGCTCTTGGTGCCTCTGCCCCAATCTTTGAGTAGTTATACTGATTGAATTAGGACTGTCAGACTGATTGGATTAGCACCTATGCATTTGAATGACACTGTTATGCTGATGAGATCAAGGCTGGGAAAATGCCGGTGTCGGGCTGATTGCCTGTACTTCATTTGCATGCTATGGGTTAGATTGTCTCCACCTCTACTGAATGTATCCCGCCCCCTTAAAATGTATATAAACTACAATGTATTACTGCCTTAGTCAGACTTGGATGACTGCAGCGACGCGCGAGTCCTCAATAAAGAGTGACTTCTGTATGAAAGATATCCCAACGTCTCCTGGTCTCTGCTTCGACGAGGAAAAAGTTTCCAACAATAGTTAATTTTTTTAGTCATACATAAATATCCACCAGTGGATTTGACCTGACACCTAATGTTCTTTGTTATAATTTCCGGTTTTATTGAAATGTTTCTGTTTTATTGAAGTAATTAGCCTTAAGGTTAAAAGAAATAAAGGAATATTGCTTAAAGGAATAGTTCACACAAAAATAAACTGTCATCTTGTAGTCACCCTCATGTCACCCTAAACCCCATGATCCCAAATGCTCAAAGCTAAAAAAACAAACAAACAACAGGTTGCTAACAGCAATTCAATTTGACTTTAAATTTTATGACTTCTGAAGACTTGGAATTTAGTTGCAAAAAGTACTTTTTAGTGATTTTATGGTCATTTTTGGAGCTTGACAGCACAGAAAAAGAAATTATCATTCAAGAAATTATCAGTGTGGAGTAAATTATATTTAAATGTTTAGGTGAACTAGTGGTACGTTTAAAGGGGTGGTTCACTGGGTTTTTTCTAGACTTGACTGTGTTTATGGGGTGCAGTCTAACATGTGTCAAGGCTTCGTTTAAAAAAAAAAAAACGCATTATTTTTCACATAATTTATCTTTATTCCACACCACTCTGTCCCTTCTCTGAGAAACGGGCTGATCATTTCCTTCTTTTATGAAGCCCCTCCCTCAGGATTAAAGCTTTAATACAGTACGGCAACTGCACGTGCGTCCATGTTCAATGCTTCTCATAGCTATATGAAAATAAGTGTATAATTGTAAGAGAGAGAGAGAGAGAGAGAGAGAGAGTGAGAGATGCAGAGCGTGTGCAGAGCAGGGGGACGCAAGGAACAGT
>NW_015554072.1:958854-962809 GCF_001515605.1 Sinocyclocheilus anshuiensis
CTGTGAATCCATTAGAATCGTTAGAAGACAGAATCGCGATTCATATGTGAATAGATTTTTAGGTGCACCTCTAGTTTTCTTTTCCTCTTCTCTAAAGCAGTGCAGCATGGCCTCGCCTCCTTTGCTGCCTTTTCCCGAGGGCGGGGTTTATCTGGGTTTGTTACGTCACGAACCTGGGAAATAACTTGTTGTAGTCCATACGAGCCGTTTTTGTAGGCATTAAACCGCCAGAATTTTAAAAGACGATATTTCCGTTTGCATTGAACTTTCAGCTTCGTAACTTTGCAGATATTGTTTATGCTAAAACAGCAACATTACACACTAACTAACGTTAAAAAAGTGAAAAAGTGAAATCGCAATCAACCACCCCTTTAAGTCTTCCTGGGAAGTTCGTATATATGAGTTGGGAAGTTGAAATTACGACATCAGGTGCATTCAGGTCACTTGGTCAGAGCAGGATGTAATGTACCATTTCCACAAAAAAATAAATAAAAAATAAAAAAAACAGCACATTTTTTAAACTCTACTTCTACAAAATGAATTGAAACACGCACAAGGTGTGTTTTTGCTTTTTTATTCAATTTATGAATCTTTTGTAAATTTAATCTTTATATATTCTATTGTAATTGTACAGTACTGTGGTATTTTGTAGATGCAACATAGTTTTATTATAGAAGAAAATCATCAAATTTATTGTCGATACAGATGCTGCATCCAACATGTTCTGAAAGTTTTGAGTTTCCCATTCGTAATTATGCTCTTTCTGACATGACTTGAATGCACCACAACCCTTAAAGGTCCCATATAGTCAAAACTGAAATTTCCTTGCTTTTTTCATGATAACTGAGGTCTAGGTGTCATGTAACTACCATATAAGTTTCAAAACAGTCAATCCACAGTCAAATGCACACAGCCTGCATAAAGTAGCTGTGATTTTTCACGAACCGTTGTGACGTCCGTAAAAAGGTGACGTCAGAACTACTCCATTGCTGAGCAACAACAACACGGAAACATGTCGAGAAAACGCTGTTCAGTCTGGATGTCAGGAAACTACATCATTGCAAAGTAGGGCTGTGACGGTCACCGTGACAACCGCATAATACAAAGTTTTGTATACAAATGTAATAATAGTAACAGTTGCAAATTATTTTATTTAGACTATAAGTCTATGCTAATTCACAAATTACCTCAAACGCCATAAACGGTGTTTGATCCTTTAGATTGGCAGGTTGAGCGCAGGAAAATACAGTACAGAATACACTAACCAAATACTACATCGCCAATCTGGAATAATTTCCAACTAGTGTCACCCATCCGCATTTGTGTCGTCAAGTTCACGTGATCGCAAACGCTCTGCTGGTTAGGTTTGTATTTACTGCATTCGTTGTTTGAAAAAAAAAAAACATGAATTACCATTCTGAAACATCCTGTTGTAAGCGCATTTGAGGAGGTGGTTGGTTGTCGCCTGTCTTCGCCAATTCGGGGTCTGAGTTCGGCTCAAACATGTAAGGCCGGACAACATTTCCCTCAGCAGTGACCATCATTACCGGTGTTTCTATTGACATTACTTGTATCAATCCACAACAGGCTATAGCATACATGACCCTAGTTACCTGTGGTTGGCCTGGCCGTGCGTCACTCAGAAAACAACAGGCCAATCAGAAGAGAGGCTCATGAATATTAATTAGCCAGGCCAAAATCGACCTGTTCTTTGCAGAGCTCCTGAGAGAGGAGCTGTAAAAATATATTGAGATGGTTTTTGGTACTTATACCGCAAATATATATTCTTAAGGACATCAAGACTTAAAATAAAACTCCAGAAAGGTGTAAAATATGTGACCTTTAAACTGGATCCAGTGAGCTGGCGATAACGTAGGCTAATCACAAGTTTTACATGCTGTGCTGTGCTTCTCCAAAGCATCTTTTTGTTGATTTTTCTTGCAGAATAATATGGTGAATATGAGGATTTCATGTATATATAACTGTTGATCATGTAAATCTACAATTATAATTTTTTGATATCAATTAAAAATTCATGTTAGGTTTTCATCCGCAAATATATATTCTTAAGGACATCAAGACTGAAAATAAAACTCCAGAAAGGTGTAAAATATGTGACCTTTAAACTAGATCCAGTGAGCTGGCGATAACGTAGGCTAATCACAAGTTTTACATGCTGTGCTGTGCTTCTCCAAAGCATCTTTTTGTTGATTTTTCTTGCAGAATAATATGGTGAATATGAGGATTTCATGTATATATAACTGTTGATCATGTAAATCTACAATTATAATTTTTTGATATCAATTAAAAATTCATGTTAGGTTTTCATCCAGTAAATAAATATATAGTATATTTAGTTAATTTGTTTGAATAATACCAGTCTTTGATAATACATGGGTTTGTCTGCTTCATTTAATCTGCTTTTGTGGTTTAGTACAAAGTTATTCTTGGATGTTCAGACCATCTGAAGGCTTGAGATTATCATTAAAATTTGTTCTGAGAAATAAAAATATTTTTTATCAGTCTGCAGTGATTTAAGGACTTTCGTTAGCTTTGGTCTTATGGTGTTAACCAAATTGTGGTTGACTGTTCTGAGGTGGTTGACTGTTCCCCGATTGCTAATTCTGTTCAAATTCTTTTTCTCAAGTTTTAAACTGTGCTGGAAAACAGGTAGCACTTGAATGAGACATCAGTTACAGCATTAGTATATAATGGTGAACCAAGTTACACTTTTATCCAGTGTTCTTTGAGTCACAGAAATTAAGAATTGTCAATGAGTCTGCATCTACATAAAAATCATATTGAATCGACAGTTTAGTGAACTGTAACATCCCTAGCTCCCAGCATGCATTGCAGCATGACCATCTTATGTAGTTATTGTTATAGGCTTATTGTTTTGCTTTGTGCTGACTATGCTGTTGTTGTTTTTGTCATTACTGTAATTTGATGGTTGTGTGGTGATGTTAAAGTTGTTGATTATCACTGTGATTCAGCTTTGTCAGTTAAAGGCAGGATAAGTGATTTGGTTCAAAACATTTTTTGTTATGCTGGTTGAAAGATTCTTCTCATATGTATTCATACCATCTGTGGAAGGCGTAGGACCATAAAATGTTCATCTAATCATATCCCTTGCTCTGAGGGCAACGATAGGCTGTCCTACCTGCTTGTCAGTGTAGGTAATGCATACCTCCGCGCACCCTGTTTGTGCAGACATGATACGTCATCAGCGTGTTCTGTTACTATTCATAGTTTTCACGTGACGTCACACCCTTACAGGAATATTTGCCCATTTGGAGAGCAAAACAAGGCTTTCCTCCACTGACCGCCATTTATTTTTACGAGGTTTCCATTAAGTAGTAATGTAGTAAGAAAGTGATATTTATTTATTTATTTAAAGGCCAAATTCAATTTATTGATGATGCATACTTTGTACAGGCATGCAGATGAACCCAGAATATAAACGCAATGCGCAAAGTCTAATATGAAATGTTTTCCCATAGAAAACCATTATAAAGAAAACACTTAACCATTTAGCGCATAGCGTTCATATTCCGGGTTCATTTGCTTGCCTGTATAAAGCACGCATCATCAATAAGCTGTGTACTGAATTTGATGTTTAAATGTGTAAAACAGTGATATTAAAAGATTTCAGAATGTCCCGCTGTTTTTAGTGATTGAAATATTGCGGCGGGCAGGGGCGGATTTAGTGAATTGGGGGCCCCAGGCAAAATATAGGAATGGGGCCCTATACATTTGCACACATTTTTCTAGATCAACCTTGAGGTTCCTTTTTTGTTGTGATGCTTGCTGCTGCACATGGTGCCTCCATAGTTGTGTCCAATGTTTCTACATTTTTCATGTACATGTTATAATGGCTTTCTTTTATGTTGTAGACCACGAAATAGCAACTGATTTACAGTTGAGATACAGGTTTTCACAAAAACAAAATAAATCA
>NW_015554072.1:963134-965940 GCF_001515605.1 Sinocyclocheilus anshuiensis
GCTGTCTAATTCTAAACTTTAAAATACATTTATTTTTAGTTGTTTTAAATACAAATTTAAATAAAACTGGAACAATAATGAAAAGGCAATTATAAATTTACACACCTAAAATACATATATCAAGAGCATGCTCACAGATGAGAACAAAAGAGATTAAGAGGTCTGTAAGGAATCTCAGTCTGTTCTTTGTCTCCTAGGTGGGGGAAGTCAATCCAAAGAGCTCGTGATTACTATCACTGGTTTACATGATGGTCATGCTGTGCATTTCTTTGACCATTAATCTTTCTTACTTGCCCCAAAACTGACAATCTCTTTCCTGAGATGTTATGATCAGTGTGTTCTCTGTGTTCATTTTGAAAGCTGTTCTGTGAAAGTTGGTTGGTTAGGCTTGCTTCAGACTGGCTTGTGGCGCCAGGATCTGATTTACGAACATCCTGTGTCTTGGGCCTCTGTGGAATTCGGCTCCTCATGTTTCAACCATGATTTGACCAAATCTTAGATTGTCTGATTCGGTATAACTGCTGAAATGTTTGTGGGGCAAATCTCAGGTCAGTCTGAGCGCTCATAGTACGCACAGTGCGTAGCCTACAGCCTGCAGGCGCCACTGTGTGTAATAAGTGTCTTTGTACTGGCTTTGTCCCTGCTGCCTTTAAAGTGGCTACTGTCACTCCTATACTCAAGAAGCCTTCACTGGATTCTTCTGTTTTGAATAACTTTCGCCCTATTTCTGTTTTACCATTTATCTCGAAGGGTATTTGAAAAAATTGTGTTTGATCAACTCCAGTCTTTTCTCAGTTGCAACGGTATTTCTGAAATTTTTCAATCTGGCTTTAAATCTGCACATAGCACCGAATCTGCCCTCTTGAGCGGACCCTTCATTGGCTGCCTATTAAATTCAGAATTGATTTTCAAATTATTTTATTTGTATATAAATCTTTAAACGATCTAGCCCCTATTTATTTATCTGAATTACTATACCCATATACTCCATCCAGACGCTTAAGATCCAGTGATCAGAATCTTCTTCTAGTCCCACAATCCAGACTCAAACGTAGAGGGGATCGTGCTTTTTCAGTGGTTGGGCCGCGGCTGTGGAATAGCCTCCCTTTAGAGATTAGACTTGCCCCTTCTCTGTCCACTTTTAAATCTCTTCTAAAAACATATCTGTTTTGTTTGGCTTACAAATAATTTTCTATTATGGTCTTTGCTTAGTCTTTTATGGGTTTATACTTCGTTTCTCTTGTGTTATTAATATATTTACTTATTTTATTATTAAGGCGAGACCCTGTTTAATTGTGTAGCTGTGCAGATTTTTATATTCTTTTTACTATTTTGAATTTCTGTACAGCACTTTGGTCAGCCGTGTGGCTGTTTTATACGTGCTATATAAATAAACTGAAACTTGAAACAGTGACTCGGACGGTTGTCGTGGTAATAAACACCATAAACAGCAACCGTTCGCGTGTCAGCGCTTAATGCGTATATCCTATATGAAAAGCATTTTAGGGGGCCCTTGGCTTTTGGGGTCCAAGGCGGTCGCCTACCTTTGCCTAATGGGTAAGTCCGCCCCTGGCGGCGGGTGCTTTATATGGATTGCTAATGGCCAAAACAAATCTTTGTTTTATTCTTTTGAGAGGTGATCTAAATATTTTTGGATTGGAACAGATAGAAAATTGACAGGCTTGTGCTGCAGTTCTATGGATGTTTTGCCCGCCAGGTCTTCGAGCCAGTCACTTGACTGAAAACTATCCCAGGATGTTAACTGTGACAAGATGATTGACAGGCCAGTTTACAGTGACAGGGTGCATGTATCTATCTATCTATCTATCTATATGCAACAGAGCATCCGTTAAAGACGCAGTTGTGTGACGTGATAGTATGTCCCAAAGCTTGCCTACTCTTCTACTACACACTCAAAAGTGTGTACTTTTTCTTCACCAAAAGAGTACATACTTTAAGGGCGTAGTATAAGTAGGCACATTGAGACGCAGCATATGAATTGCAGACCGAGCGAGAATGGAAGGCGTTATTATTGTAATATTATGCGCTTTGTACTTTTAATGTTTTCTCATTTGTGAATGAGACATGGAAGTAATCTGACGACATTGCATTCACCCCTCCACCAACACCGTCTCTCATCGTGTGTCGCTAGTTAGCCTTTGCTTGTTCATGTGATTGAGGAGGAGTGGCTTTGGAGAAGATTTGCAGGGAGGGAGAGATTTTATGCTTTCTATAGCTTGCTATTACTAGCCTCTCCGAAATCGCCTACCCTTCCTTTTAAAATTAATGCATTCATTATCAAACAGGTGGATGTAGCTGATATGAAGGAATCAGAGATAGCTGATCACAATTGGCACAAATTACATCAACTGCTGCTGCAAATTACAGCTGCTGAGGCTTGTTTGCTTTTAACCCAAATGTTTTCATTAGCGGTCCTTGCCCTAAATATTTCATTATTTATTTATATATTTATTGGATTAACATTTTTAAACGATTCTCATACATATTATGGCATAAAGCATAATACAGAAGCAGTCATTTTACCCTATTATCAACAATCTATTCCAGCGCTGAATATTTTTAAATAATAATTCAATTTCAATTCAATTCGATTCAAGTTTATTTGTATAGCGCTTTTCATGATACAAATCATTGCAAAGCAACTTTACAGAAAATTAAGTTTCTACAATATATTTAGTAGTAGCTTATCAGTGATGACTGTCAGTTAATGTACATATGTCAGAAATGTACGGAAAAATAAATGAAAGACGTAATCAAACAGACGATGAACACTATTAACAGCAAT
>NW_015554072.1:966188-967089 GCF_001515605.1 Sinocyclocheilus anshuiensis
AAAGGAAGATTTGAAATGGGTCTGTAATTTACCAGTTCACTAGGTTCTAGTTGTGGTTTCTTTATAAGAGGCTTAATAACTGCCAGCTTGAATGGTTTAGGGACGTGACCTAAAGATAACGACGAGTTAGGGCTGGGCGATATAGCTAAACAATTTATCAACGATATAATGTTTCATATCGTTCGGTATCGATAATTATTTAAATTTTTTATAACCTTTTTTAAAACAAAAATAGAAAAAAAATGTTTACATTTAACCACTGTATTTATAATTAACACAATTTGAGACAAACAACAAATATTTTTTGTTTTAACAAACACAATAAAAATTAAACCAATATCTAATTTCTAATGTTTTATATGCAGATTAAATAGGTCTTTATGGACCTTTTTCACATTTCCGGGTTTCTCAGCAGCGGAAGTCATCAGAGTTGGGTTAACTTGAAGAGCAGTGAATGGGAGAGTACCACAAACATATTTTTTACATTCCCATTTGCTCAAATAGCAAAAGAAAAATGCTATGTATGCAATAGTGTTTTCATGACTTTCAATAAAAGGAAAAAAAATTGAGAGAGACTATTAACGGCAGTCAGAAGAGAGAACGATGTCAAATTTACCATCCCTCCCATAGATGCTGCATTAGAAACACCCTTGCATTAGCGTTAACTGTTTTTTTGTAATTTGATGCAAAGGTGATATAATACAAAGAATATTATTATAAATGTAGATAAAAAAAAAAATAAAAATACAAATATGAAAAACTTTCGAGGATTTACGATGCTGATGACCGTTAAACACGTCATCACAGTCTTGTGAAAAGGGTCCATTGTTGTTGCCGTGTGTTTCATTGTGAAAGCGAAACTACTTTGTTTGGCCTTCCAAAAGAGGACGATATCCGCTTC
>NW_015554072.1:967199-967449 GCF_001515605.1 Sinocyclocheilus anshuiensis
TGCGCTTTAATTATTTACATGCGTGTAGGTTAAGTACATGCGTCACACAGCGGCTCCGTTCACAGTAGTTCACAGGAACTGTTATCATTTACATGTGTGGAGCATCTCAAACTCCATCTCTGCATGTTGTTGTGAGTTTTGGTTTATTATAACGTTCATCTGGGAACGTAACATGTGCTATTTCATCAGATTTGTAAGGTAAATCATTTATAAATCTACGCAAACACAGGAGAATACATCGCGGTTTCAA
>NW_015554072.1:967628-968033 GCF_001515605.1 Sinocyclocheilus anshuiensis
CAGTTTTGTTCAATAAAACCATATGATTTCTTGCTTTTGATACTTTATTTGAACTAATTATTATTGCCTCATTGCTATTATATATGTATTTAAGTAATTTTAAAGGCTATTGTTCACTTACAACTATTTTTTTTACCACAAAACAAATTCATTATATTTATAGGGCACTAATAAATCCAATTTCCAAATTCATTTTTTTTCATTTTCATTTTTCTATACTCTGTTTTAATGGTTAAATAAAATTGTATTAATCAAAAAGCCTGTCTAATGAATTGAGTTTTAGTTTTATCTTTACCAAATTCTGTTTTCCATTATTTTCTGGATTCCATTTTAATGGTTCCATTACATTTTAATAATCAAAAGCATCTCCAATTAATTGATTTTATACAAAAAAAAAAAAGTTTT
>NW_015554072.1:968219-969067 GCF_001515605.1 Sinocyclocheilus anshuiensis
ATTAGCTCTATTGTTTATAATACATTATGTATTTTAACAGTTTTGTTCAATAAAACCATATGATTTCTTGCTTTTGATACTTTATTTGAACTAATTATTATTGCCTCATTGCTATTATATATGTATTTGAAGTAATTTTAAAGGCTATTGTTCACTTACATCTATTTTTATTACCACAAAAAAAATTATTATAATTATAGGGCCCTATGAAATCCGTTTTATTTCCATATTCAGTTTTTTTCCATTTTCATTTTTCTATACTCTGTTTTAATGGTTAAATAAAATTGTATTAATCAAAAAGCCTGTCTAATTAAAGTCTGTGTGAACCGGAAGTTGTTGCCGACTTTATTTCAGTGTAGTGACGTATTTCCAGCTGAAACGTTATATTGAATAGAGGGCATGGTTTTATGTTTGCGCTCCTCCTCTCTGTCTCTCACTCATAGCAATCTAACGGTTGGAGGGGTGTAGTATTTTTTATTATAATTGTATTATTAGTAGACTAGAACACATGGACATGTTGTCATTCTTACACTATAATACTGAACTTTGATTTCAGTGATTTGGACTATGAGATGGAAACTTGCTTCTTGCACTCTATGTTGCACTTTACTCTTGCTTTAAAAAAAGGATTTCATAGAAATTTGGATTTCATTTGGTTTAATAAAATATAGTATAATAAAATATTCTTAAGTAAAATTGTTGATTTTTTTGTGGGAAATTAATCGTTTAGATTAATCGATATATTAGTCGACAGATTAATCGAAATAAAAACAGTCGTTAGTGGCAGCCCTACTTTTTTGCGATTTAAAATGTTATTAAAAAAAAAAAAAAAAACCCCGTTTCTTTTA
>NW_015554072.1:969932-970451 GCF_001515605.1 Sinocyclocheilus anshuiensis
TACACTATAATACTGAACTTTGATTTCAGTGATTTGGACTATGAGATGGACACTTGCTTCTTGCACTTTGTTGCACTTTACTTTTGGATTTCATTTGGTTTAATGAAATGTAGTTTAATAAAATATTCTTAAGTAAAATGGTTGATTTTTTTTGAATAGCTTGGTTTCGGTTTTAACCCATTCAAGATCTTCTCCGCATTGAGCTTCCATATTTCTCTAATATTTTGAATGAATAACACGGCAGCGGCGCGCCTCGTGGGCTAGACTAACAAAACATTAAAATGCAACAACGTCACTTACATCATCACCGCATCTCGCATGCCACTGATGACGCTCCCTGATGCACGCCTAACATTCAAATGCAAATATCGAACAATTTTTCTATCGATATCGAAGAAGGTGTACCGTCGATAATTATCGATACCGTTTTATCACCCAGGCCTACGATGAGTTAATAATATTGAGAAGCGGTTCTTCTGCTACAGGTAACAACTCTTTCAGTAATTTAGTGGGTACAGG
>NW_015554072.1:970535-975267 GCF_001515605.1 Sinocyclocheilus anshuiensis
TTTTTCTGGTTTAATCACGATCAGATTTTTTCTAGATCCTGCATTAAATTTATATTTTGACCTCACTATTCGGGGAACAGACACAGTCTTTATAGCTTGGACAGCACAAGTACTTGTATCATTTAAGTGGGTAGAACAAAAGCCATCATGGCAGTAATTTGAGAATTGGCTTACTATTCATATGGAGCGTAGCGTCCTGGAGATGTTGTCCGACAGGAGTTCTGCTCCAACTCTGCTGGGGTGCAGGCCATCAACGTGAAAAAGCCTAGGTAGCTCCCAGAATGACACGATGATCGTCGTCGCGGGCGATGTGCGGCGCACCGTCTCGATCAGGCTCCTGAAGTCCCTCTTCAGTGTCTCTGTCTGCCGCAGCTTGGTGTCGTTAACCCAAGCGTGAAGCACGACCACTCCGGGGCTCTCGTCGCCCTTCAGGATCGTGGGTATCTGCGCAGAAACATCGAGAACACGAGCACCAGGGAAACAATGATTGTGCACTTTACCTTCAGCTAACGTAGCATGGATGTGCCGGACGATGGAGTCTCCGACGATCACAGCATCGCATTCCGTCTCGCGGTTCCGGGTGGAGATCTCGAAGACCGGAGGGGGAGAGGTCGTCGCCCGGGGCCTGGCTCGCGTCTTCCGCTGCGGGTGCACCCAGGGTCCGCTGTGTCCCGGCGCCGAAGTGAAGGACATCTGGGAAGATCGCATCCTGGGTGCACGGGGCCTGTGCAGAGAAACACATGGAGTAGAGGTGGTGGGAGTGTTAGTATCGCGCTGTATACTTACCCCGGACTTGTGAGCGTCAGCCCAGGATGTTTCCAGTGCGGCTCTCCGCTCCCTCAGCTGGGCCTGCTTCTTCACCAGGTCGTGAATCTGCTTCTCCACGGCCTCCAGCTCGAGCTGCACCGAATGCAGCTCGACCATGTCCTCACCTGCACTCAAAGGTAGACACACATTTGCCATTAAAGCAAGTAACAGTGAGTAAAACAATGGTAATGTGCGTGAATAGAGTATTAGCAATGTACGCAAGAATAGCGGCAACCATGCTGGTGATGCTAATGGGCTATAAGCTAATAGCGGACTCGGGAAATCGAAATAAAACTAGTGATAACAAGGCACTCTGATTGTTTTTGTTGTAGAATATGATAGGGGATATATTCACACGTTATTCAAACGAAAATAATGGTTTATAACATTTATTTTAAGATAAAAAAATAGACGATAAAGAATTAACTTTAAATTAAATTAGCTCAAACTCAAAACACAGGCAGCAACAAACAGGAAGTGACGTATTGATAATAAAAGTAAATAATAAAAAGTAGTATATAGGTGCGTTCAAGTCATGTCGGATAGATCGTATTTATGAGTTGAACGCACATGAACGCCACCACAAAGTCGTTATTACGAGTGGGAAACTCGAAATTTGAACGCACCTGACGTCGTAATTACGACTTGTCAACTCGTAAGTACGGACGTCCAGGACTTGAACGCAGCTTAATTCTCTTCTATGCTTTTCATGTTGCTGACAGGTTCCTCTTAGGGGATGATTAGCAGAGGCTAATTGGTGAGTTGATGCCTGACTATTGACAACTGCCCCTTCAAGTTTATTCCAGGTGGAAAAAACTGCACTCATATCAGGGATTCTTACCACTCCACACACCCTGGGTACATCCCTGGCTTTGAGCAAAGACAGAAGCAGATGTTTCTTTGGTGATATGCCTCAGAGACACTTGTATTTGTAATGAATAAACAAATGAAAAAATGGATTATAGGGGCCACAGGGAAGTGTGGAATAGAAAGGGTATGTGAACTTGGTGGGAGGTGGAAAGTCAAGGTCAGACTTTGCCCAGCTTGTCCATGCAGAGTTAAAAAATAATAATCATGAGATTGAAACTTGCCCAAGGACTATACTTGAATTGTACAGATTTAAACCTAAAACAATCATCAGGGCTTAAAGTTCTTCGGCACCGTGCTGGATCTCCGGCGTGCGACGTTTGGCTGCGGGGAAAAAAGCTAGTCGTCCTACATTTAAAAACACTTGTTGATATCACGTTCGAGTTCATGAGTTCGCCTACCAATGTATGAGAGGAACACAGCTTTCACTCTCAACCAAACTAACATTACTAGCCAATCAGAAGATTTTTCTTTTATAAACACGAGACGCGCATTAGTATCCAATTGCAGAGTCGCAGCTGATGAATGGAAAAGAAGCCTGGGTCTCGAGCGCGACACATTGAAAAACTGCGAGGCGCAATGGTCAAAGATTTCCATCTAGCGTCATATTTACATAGAAAAGCTATTAAAAAAGCAGCAGGCCGATTTAGGAGAAAATCTTAAAAATAATGGGCATGTCAGTCCTAAACTTAGGACTCCTAACTTTTTGCTCTAAGTGTATTTCACACAGTGGCGTAACTTTGCTTTGAAAAGTGGTGGGGACACCGCGCAACTCGTTTTGCTAGTTTTCCTTTCACCTTCACACCTTCACACCTTTCACCTTCTAAGACTAAAAAAAAAAGATGGATTCATTATTTGTAATTAAAATGCACAACAACAATAAAACAGTAAGATTCAATGACAAACTAGCTTACAACGAAAAGTGCGACAGCTGCAAATCACGTCGTTATTGCACTGCACGAGTTATGCATGCGTAAGGAGTCAAATGTTTTTTTGTTTTGTTTTTTATTATCACCCTAATTAGATTACGAAGAATGATTTGTTGATCTTGTTTTCCCTTTAATACATACCTTCCGCAATATATTTTTCAATTACTTTCAAAAAGTGGTAGGGACAATATCGACCCTGGCAAAAAGTGGTGGGGACATGTCCCCACCCGTCCCACCCGCAAATTACGCCTATGATTTCACAAAGCATTTTAGCACTAAAACTAGCTCCTAAACCTGTGACACGTTAGGAGTAGTGAAGAGGACTTCTAAGTCACTAAGACCGAACCACAAACTATCCTAAAATGGCTGTTGCCGGCAATCTGCCTTGGAATTAGGGTTGCCACCTTTAGCAAGCCAAAATAAGGGACACTCATTCATATTATTATCTATATATTTATGATTAATATAAATTATAAATTAATAAAAAGGGTCTAACATTAATTATAATCTATGAATTCATCTGTCTAATAGTCTACAAATATAATAATTATGTCTATCAAGCTCTAACAGACTATCCAAATGATTCTCGAACTCATTCTTGTTAAGCACAGCCACAATTGTCACCGGAAAAACTTTTACCCTGCAAGCGCCAATCTGGAAGCCAGAAACACAGATGTGTGAAAAAGTCTAATTTACCCAAGTAAACCTGCAAATTCTTTCTTCTGTTGAACACAAAAGAAAATACTTTTAAGAATGTGGGTAACTAAACAGCTGCTGGTCCTCAGTAACTTCCATAGTAGAGAAAAAATGCTATCAGAGTCATTGGGGACCAGAAACTGTTTGGTTACCCACATTCTTCAGAGTATTTTCTTTTATGTTCAACAGAAGAAAGAAATTATTACAGGTTTGGAACAACTTGTGGGAGTGTGAAAATTGTCATTTTTGGGTGAACTATCCCTTTAAGTCAGACAGTCCACGGTCCACCGTGAGCAAACGCTTCTCTGCAAACTGCGCGTTCATCATTAGTTACTGGACAGACCCACTGATAACTACGGAATTTCTAAGCTGCCATGCAATATATATTTTTTCCTTCTTGTTTTCTCGTTATAACGACTTAATTTTCTCATTATCTCGACATAACGGGAGTTGTTTTCTCGTTATAACGACTTAATTTTCTCTGAGCAAACGCTTCTCTGCAAACTGCGCGTTCATCATTAGTTACTGGACAGACCCACGGATAACTTTACCGTTCAGCTCTACATC
Source organism: Sinocyclocheilus anshuiensis (assembly GCF_001515605.1). Lineage (NCBI taxonomy): Eukaryota > Metazoa > Chordata > Actinopteri > Cypriniformes > Cyprinidae > Sinocyclocheilus > Sinocyclocheilus anshuiensis. The sequence continues at coordinate 974,402 of NW_015554072.1, forward strand.
TGGAGTCTTGTGTTCAAAGGGCGGACGTGAGCTCCTCGATGTTGCAGCACATGCTGCGCTCGCGTGAAAGGGCTTTAACAGCGCGCGTTCTGGAGACTCCATCATCGCCATGGAAACAAAGATGCCAAGAGGAGCTTCTCTAACTTCTTATGAAATTAATTGCATTATAATTGCTATTAGCACTATAACCGATGCAAAATACTTATTTGTTGATTCAGCTTGTTTGCCTTTGTAAGATACGGGACAAATCGCATCCCGTTATTGATTTGATACGGGATGCATCATTTTACCTTTAAATACGGGACGATTCCGTATTTTAAGGGATGGGTGGCAACCCTGCTTGAAAAATGTTTCTAACATGTAAACATTATACAAACATTTGACGATAATGAGCTTTTAAAAAGGTATATCGCCTTAATCACATGGGTATTATCAGGCCCGTAACCTGCTATGAGGCCACCGAGGTCCGAACCTCGGTAAATTTTTCATGTTCAAAAATCAAATTTGTTCTTTGAATGACTAATTTGCTGTTAAACTCCTCATATGAATGCCTGCATGACATGTATAATTCAGTTTGGACAGTTTTCAAGAATGTTTAGCGTCCCTGTTATGAAAATGATCGCTGCGAGACGCTGGCGGAGTGAACGAGGCTTGAGATAGTTGTGAGTGAGCGCGCGGGCGCAGCCTCCGTGTTGCCAGATCCAGCTATTATAAGCGTTTTTCGACTTGTCTTTTCCACTTAATTTAACACTTTAGAAAGTTAATAAAGTAGGAAGTTGCATACAGTACACACAGATCTGTAGAACAAGTAGGTTACAGAATGAAATGAAATACGCAAAAACTAGCCATGAAGAAGTCTATGCTAT
>NW_015554072.1:975372-975700 GCF_001515605.1 Sinocyclocheilus anshuiensis
AAATTTGTTCTTTGAATGACTAATTTGCTGTTAAACTCCTCATATGAATGCCTGCATGACATGTATAATTCAGTTTGGACAGTTTTCAAGAATGTTTAGCGTCCCTGTTATGAAAATGATCGCTGCGAGACGCTGGCGGAGTGAACGAGGCTTGAGATAGTTGTGAGTGAGCGCGCGGGCGCAGCCTCCGTGTTGCCAGATCCAGCTATTATAAGCGTTTTTCGACTTGTCTTTTCCACTTAATTTAACACTTTAGAAAGTTAATAAAGTTAATAGTTGCATACAGTACACACAGATCTGTAGAACAAGTAGGTTACAGAATGAAATG
>NW_015554073.1:0-5797 GCF_001515605.1 Sinocyclocheilus anshuiensis
ATATATATATAAAAACATCGAGGAGCCACATGAAATATAATTTTATATTGTAGCACAGACAAAGTCTCAATATCCCGCTTTTAGTATTCAATGGCCACTATGATCAGTTGCAATTAGTTTTCCTATCTTTTAACAGAGGAAGTAACTAACATAGTAAAAGGGAGTGGAGGCAAAAAGCTGGGGTCTTGCGGGGAAATAAAAGCAGCTTTAGGGGAAATGTGTAGTCGAGTGTGAAATTACAGCCCATGGTGTTACATATTGTACCAGAAGCTCCCTCCAAAAATACTAACAAAAAGAAGAATCGTCCCCAAATTTAGCCAGAAGGCATAACATAACATAGCCTCCTGTTCTTTTAGCCGAACCTACAACGGTCACAGGGCGAACACTTCATAAATGTGTAAGATCTTTCTTCAGTCAAGCACTTTTTACTAATTACTACAAGCATTTTTGTTTTAAACACAGCATTTGTGGTGCTTAAATTCAGATCTGTGCGTACGTGCAATTTTACAAAAGAAAGAAAGAAAGAAAAAACAATAATAATGGCAACAACGATAACAGTGTGATAATAACGATGAGTGCGATGCGTAAAATTAGTGCATACCATTGTATTTGAATTTTAACTGTTAAAAAAATAAAAATACATTTTTTTCATAAAAAAATATGAAATTTAAGACGAAAGCACGCTGACTTTATCACCTGCTTTAAAAAGTGATAAAAAGTAAACATGATCACAATATGCTCCAGGATCTAAAAACTTATTCTGAAATAGCTTTTTTTTCTGAGACAAGTACCCATATAAACATTTTATATCGATTTATTAGAAATGTCGCCTAGATAGATAGATAGATAGATAGATAGATAGATAGATAGAATTGGTTTAAAATAAAAAATAGCGAAAAGATAGAAGAGTCTAAAATAATTTTTAAAAAAATAGCGAAGCGTCAACTGAAGCACATGGGTACACTCAGTGATTACCTATTGCATAAACAAACGGACAAAACCACGAGTCAACGATGAACAACCATCGATTTCAGTTCTACAAAACATTTTTTCTTATATATCTGAGCAAAAATAACATGAAACATAAATAAAAATAAGAAAATAAATAAAACCTAACTCACTAACAAACAAACATTAAATTCATCAACAATCAAACATTTTGTTGGATAGCCATAAAACAAACGTCAAGAGCCTCCCTCAGTTAAATAAAGCAAACTAAGCAGCGCCATCTACAGAAATACCTACAAGACAGCAGTTCAAACAGCATGGTCAAGACACAATCCTTTTACTCACATTTGACAGGCCAGCGAACGTAGTAGTGTTGTTACAGTACCAAAAGCAATGATAATACTTATAATTCTCGATTGTAATATAGCTGTCAGATGCAGCAAATATTTGTCAGAAATTCAGATTGTAGGCTATATTTATATATGTACATTGCGTATATTTATGCTTTATATTATTGTTTACATTTTCCGTATTTCCTGTTTTAGAAAATAAATGCATCAGCGTATGTCCTGTTTTAGAAAATAAATGCCAAAATATTGCTTAACAATTTACTATTATTTAACGCCAATGCATTAGCCTACAATCGATGTTCGGTGGAAAAATGTGAAAACACCCGACAAGACCTAATTGAAAGAAAAACAGACAGTAGAATTTGAAAACATTGTTATAAAGATTAAGACGTTCCTTCATCTTAAAATAGTCTCATCTTGACAACATTATGCCCATCAACAACACCAAATTTTTTACATTCAGTCTACGTTTAGGTCACCAATATGATTCAAACATGATTCATGTAGTTTGACAACATACAGTTTAGAAATACCACGATGCCTGCCCGCTGGTGGTGCCGCTTCCTTTCCACTTGTCTTTTAATTTCCTCGATTTTTTTTAACCCATCTCTCCTCATTTCCCTGTTTGCATCCCTCCCCTTCCGAAGTGTCAGATGAAGAGACCTCCTCATTTGGTGCTCCAGCTTTTTGCGTTGGCGAATCACAAAGTGTTGGAATCTATTGCCTTTGTCTGACATGTCATCCATCTCTATGCGAGGGGGGATCTGGGAAGGAGGGGGGGCGGTGGACTGCAGCTTTTAGAAACAGACACACTGAGAAGAGGGGTTTCAGTCTCAGCCCAAAGCTTCTAACAGGCACATCCCATTCTTGAAGAGAGGGGGACCGAGAGACACTCGCCGTGTCCATGTTTTTTCCTGTCATCCCCGCTCGAATCTGACTGTACCCCTCAGACTTTACCAGAAACGCTTCTCCATATCGAGGAATTTACACTGCAGTTTCATCAGAGGACACTGGAGGAGACGCAACCACTAATGCTTGCGTTCCCTTAAATATGTAGCTAACAAATATTAACTGAACGACTGATTACGCTAACGTTCCTGCGTAAAATATTTTTTTCTGAGAGACCAGTGCAGGACATGATCTGCACCTGACCAGCCTCGTGTCTTCACTGAATGGACTGATCAGCACGAGATAAAGTTCGTCGCGCGCTGAAGAACTTCTGTACACTGGCATCGGAAGCACTGCGCTTTGAACGGATAGCGATCTTTATTAATTCCAATTAAAGCTACATTATCAAGGCGAGACGGCGACCTCAGTCGATTATCTTTCCTTCCTTTGCTATCCCATGGATATTCACTGCAAAGCAGACCCCTTCTCGGCGATGCACCGTGAGTAAAATATCAGTATTTTCCTTAAAAATCTCTACCTCGGTTAGCATAAATAAAGTCTAAATTGTTCATCGTTTCGGTAGAGTTGGCTTTGTAAGACTATATAACCTTTGCGCGTTAAGCTATTTACTCTTACTAAGTTTTCCAAAGCTCTTACAAGAAATGTAGGAAATTATTGTTTAAATATTGTTATACTTGACGCTCAGTAAAGCGAATACGAAAAGTAGTCACCGCGAATAAAAATACGATCGCTTCTTATATTTAGCGGCCTTTAAATCGTTTGTTCCGACAAAAAGTCGTTCAAAAAGTCGATTACAATATTTAGCTTAATTTAAAATTAATTATTCTGCCTTGTATGTAAAACGTAAATGATTATGATATTATAAACAATACATTTATTATTTTTAACTTCAGTATCTGAGTAAATTACCGGTACATGTGGGATGGCAACAGATGTAGTTTCAGCAAGAATATAAATATAAATCAAAATCGTCAGAAATGTCTAACATGTGCCAACGCAATAATACCAGATGTATTGCAAAAGATTAAATTATTATACACAACACTGTCTTTAAAAACTCTGCATTTTAAAGCGAGGAATTTCTCATGGAAATAAATATGCTCTACATTTTAAAAATCAGAGAAAATGCCTGATGTTTGCCATAATAATTTAAAAGAGTTGTTTGTGCGATATTTGTTGAAAACACCGTATTGTAACAAGATGACGGAAGGCCTGGGTCTAATTTAAATAATTAATTCTTAATTATTTTGCAGTAGCCTACTCCATGGTTGTAATATGAGTTATCAAAGCTCTTTTTAATTATTTACAATAATTGTGCAAGGAAAATTAAACAGGTTGAAACATAATCTATGCGACATGTGTTTGGCTGCAATGGAATAGTAGAGGAAAATACTACCTAACTGCAGCGGGTCTTATGGGTAGAATAGCACATGACGTTTGACAGTGTTTACAATCATGAGTGCGTATAAAAAGATGGTTATGTTTGTATTATTATTATTATTACAATAGTAGATATTTATCGTGCTGACAAAATATATCTATAAACATAAAGAAATTAATTGAACTAACTATAAATTAAAAACTACTGTCCAACGTGCAAAATTAATTTGTTTTAACTGTATGAGGAAAACATTAACTGTCGCCGCGTGAACCTTTCAATAGCCTTTTTTTGATATTGTCATAGTACAAAAAAAAAAACACAAAAAACAGTACAAATAAATATAAAAAGAACTGGGACGTCAAGACCGTTTACGGATACATTTTCCATCATGTTTCTTAGTTAAGATAAACATTATAGCCTAACTATCTTATTGTTTATCGTTGTCCACATGGGCACAGGTATGTGTGTGTGTGCGTGCGTGCGCGCTTCCATGCGGAGAGTGTTAAAAGGGAGAAAGAGAGAGAGGGTGAGGGGAGAAAGAGAAAATTAAACGCTTCTGTATGGTAGCCATGTTAACGGCGCAGCCTATCTTCTATATGTATGTAATGTTATGCTTTTTGTGTCTGTGTTGTTGTATCCCATATAGGGCACGGCGGTGTGAACCAGCTAGGAGGGGTGTTTGTGAATGGCAGACCCCTACCTGACGTGGTCAGGCAAAGAATTGTGGAGCTCGCGCACCAAGGAGTCAGACCTTGTGACATCTCAAGACAACTACGGGTCAGCCATGGCTGTGTCAGCAAAATTCTCGGAAGGTACGAAAAAGTACATATGTAGTACATTTGTCCAGTTATACACGTGTAGAAATAACAATAGTAATTAAATGTTTGCGTCATGTAAATAAACATCTTAAACATTATTGTACTGTGATTTGTCGTATTATTAAGTTTTTCCCTTTTAGTGAAAAGGTCTAATAGGCCTATTAAACATTTCTGACCTTAAATTCATTGTTGAGGTGGAAGGATATGTTTTCTAGGAAACTGTTATAGATTTTTGAATTTTCTGAAATATTTTTCAGCTATCAAAAGGATCTTATAAGGTATTCTGCATTTTAAATGTTCCTTAGAAATTATGAGATATGTGTTGGTGGCATGTATTAATCGTGGGGTGCATGGGACATATCAGTCGCTACAGAAACCGTTTGATAAATGGATGATTACGATTTTAGATCGCAGCATACGAACGTTAATGATTCAACACGGAAAACATATCAAATGTAGGTGTTCAAATAAAAATGACACATTTTCCCGTCGCAAGGGTTGGGAAGAAAAATCACACATGATAATTTAAAACTCAAATAAATAAATATATTAAATTAACAGATTATATAACTAGCCTATTTATGACCCGTATCCATAACGCACTAGCTGTTTATAAATATGCTCAATGCCACACGCTAGCAAACAAAGAAGAAGAAAAAAAAACGCCAGTACTCTGACATGTAAGGAATTTTTTAAATAACGAATTGTCGTTCATATTTTTCCAGATACTATGAAACCGGCAGTATTAAACCTGGAGTTATTGGGGGGTCCAAACCAAAAGTGGCGACGCCCAAAGTTGTGGATAAAATCGCAGAATACAAGCGGCAGAATCCCACAATGTTCGCCTGGGAGATCAGAGACCGACTCCTGGCCGAGGGCGTTTGTGACAACGACACAGTACCAAGTGTTTCATCTATAAACAGGTAAAGCCATTTGAATTTCGATTTTCAGTTTTGAAATTAATTTCAAATTAATTTGAAAAGCATGATGTCAAAGACAGAACAGAACTATTAATTCCGTTATCTACTGACCTTCAGCAGTACTGTTATTAAAACGGCGACTCCTAACATTTACGGCCAAATTATCATCAGCTAATTTGAAAACCCTTTAGAGGCCTTGTACAGAAAACTACACATCGTTTCCAATTGACAATGCGTATTCAATGGGTGACGTTTTTTTAATTTAATTTTTTTAATTCTTGCTCTCGGGGTGGTCTCAAATGTGCAATTCAATCCCAAATCTGTCCACAGCCTTCAGAGGATCTATAGTTGAGGTCGCGAAAATCACATCTGCCCCGCTGAAAACCAATCAATACTCTGTAACCAGATCCAGTTGCACTGGGAAATACGCGACTAGACATAACTGCCTTATACGGAATCTCAGTTCTCAGT
>NW_015554073.1:10426-54569 GCF_001515605.1 Sinocyclocheilus anshuiensis
AATGTGTACTTTTTTATATTTTCTACTTATTTTAACTATAAAAATAATAACAACAATAATAATAATTATTATTATTATTATTAAACAAGAATAGTGTAGTAAAATTATGTAATAATTTTAAATATGGTGGGTGTGTAACTGGGCTTCTACCTCAGCAATTTCAGTGAGCTATTAAACTTAGCAAGGACTAACAAACAAGTCATGTAGTTCTTATGTTATCGTAAATAATGCAAGGCAGATCATATGCAGCCCCACTTTGCTTATGCCTACACTCTAAAAAATGCTGGGTTAAATACAACCCAGTGCTGGGTAAAATAGGGACAAACCCAGCAATTGGGTTATTTTGACCCAGTGGTTGGGTTACTACCCAGAAGGTTGGGTTAAACATTTAACCCAACCGCTGGGTCAAAACAGCCCAATTGCTGGGTTTGTCCCTATTTTACCCAGCACTGGGTTGTATTTAACCCAGCATTTTTTAGAGTGTACCTACATTAAATCAGTCAGCTGAAAATATAAAGTCCTAACAATTAGTTACCATTCTTTTTCTTATTTCTCATTAAAATACAAAGGCTAGCAAGACTATCCCAAGTGAGATGGAGTCGTGGTGGTGGGAGGGGGGAGGAAGAGTGGAAGAACAAGGTGAAAAAGGCCTACCTGCAAGCAGGAGTAATGAACTTTGGTTAGGAGGCACTGTTCCATAGAGCTGGCCAGCAGCATTACATTTTAATGAGCTGAAGAGAGATCATGGGCCGACCCACACAAGACATTTCCTAGGGAAAAAAAAACGGGGGAGAGTGAGGCTGAAAAAATTCATTTCATGCACTATGGCTGCTTAAAAAGGGCAATTTGAACAGGTCTCAACACATGTATGCGGTAAATTTTTAATCTGCATTAATGACATGAAAGAAGAGCCAATAAACCTTCGTTTCCAATGTTGTTCAAGTTGTCATCTCAGAGGAGGCCATTGTAAGGTATCTCTGTTTATGTATAAAATTAATATGTATACTGATGTAGCTGGAATTTATTTCAACTGCTATTCTGAATCATACAAAGTTGGGTTTTCTGTGCTCAAGGAACACGTATAGGATAAAAGTACCTGAACTAATCATTTCAAAATTTGCCTGTATTATTGAATAAAATTGGATTTGCTACAGTAAACATCAGTGAAGGCTGTGCTTTGAAGTGAACTGGGTTACACTACACTAGAACACTCTTCTTTAACTTTGATACGGCTGAAAGCAGGCAAGTGCAAACAAAATGCAAATACAATATTTTAACACTTCCTATGATCATAACAGAACATTTAACACAGGCTGCAGTCGCCTAGTCAAGCTGTAAGCCTTGTGCCATTTCAAACAGGTGTTCTTGTACCCTGTCTAAAAGTATTCCCTCACCAGTGAGCAGACTTCAGAGGCAGGACCCTCATGCACTGAGCGCTTAAGAGGTTGACCTCTGCTCTGTTGACATTAGAAGATGTCCCAGCTTTAAGCACATTTTCTCTGCATGAATTATTAAAGATTACACACTGTCTGGGGTGTTCTCTGTGTCCTGCTCACAGCATGAAGTCACTGGCACACAACCAGTTCTGAGCCCTTCTATCGCCTGAATCCTAAGCGTCCTTTCAATAGCATCGATTCATATTTTAATATTTCTTGGGGAATTCTAAGCACCCTGGCAAGTCATTCATTCACACCTTCCAAATAGCTCATTCGATAGCGAGAACATGGATCCAAGCTATTGAATTTGTGTGGCTAATGCAAATCGTAGGGTTAAATCATTGTTTGGTTGGATGTTAAAAAATTCACACAATACTTACAATACTTAAATAGATTTTGCTATATAGATTTTTTTTTATTTTTTACTAAAAATATAATTTTTTTAATCTTGCCAGTTCACTTCACTCAAATCATCAGCACATACGGAATAAGGATTTCCTTAGTAATGAAATTTACATCCATGTTATAGTTTATACAAATGTGAAAATGTGTAGCCAACGAGTATAAATGTGTTCCTGGAATAAGGTGACAGCTTCTTCTCTCAAAAGCGTGTCCCAGATTAAAGACATCAGATGCTGCAGTGGGCTTTGGTGAAGCAATGAGACACTATTGCTTTCCTGTCACATAAAATTTATAGCCCTCCATTTGCATCTGTTCTTCTCTGCCTCTAATTCCCAACTTTTTTTTTATCCCCAAGTCCCAATCAATAGGGCCTCATCCGCACTGGCACCCCTGAATGTTTGTGCTAGAAAAAAAATGTCGGATCTGGGAAGTCAGTATCTACACTCTACAAGCAATCTTCACTTGCTTCAGTGAGGAGGAGGATAGAGGGAGAGATTGAGATAGATAAAGAAAGAGAGAGGGAGAGAGAGGGAGATTATTAAAGCTGAGGCCAGTTCGAGGCAGTGAAGCTCATCATTGAGGTGAATTGATGTGATTTCATGCTTTGTTTGCAAGATCATTCAGACCAAAGTGCAATGAAGACTTTCCCCCATATCACACCTTCGAGGTAGTGGGACTTTATCATATTTCTAAAGATGGGATCCCATTTGATTGAATCCACTCTCTCCGCGGTAGCGCCCACTCTGCCTCGCACATCTACTCCATGATTGGCCCTAATACCCCAAGATTGGTTATTTGTGACAGAATCAGTGCATCTATATAGCAAGGCCCCAAAACAACACTAGAGTTTTACACAGGCATTGGGTCGCATCAGGCTGTGTGGAAGCTTACCGTAAAGTGATCCAGCCAACCAGCTGCAACTTCGACTCATCGTGTTCTTTTAACTGTCATTTCGTAGGATAATTCGAACCAAAGTTCAGCAGCCTTTCCATCCATCCTCCGATGGCACAGGAACGCCTCTCACCACAGCGGGACACACTATAGGTGAGACAGCATATACTGTATTTTGCATATAAACATAAAAATCGTAATGACATCAATTATGCCTGTGACCTAATGTTAATTCATTCTCTTTTAAGGTGATCTTGAGAGCACTCCATATACGTTAACCTATTCCTGTGCTCTTTCAGTGCCCAGCACAGCCTCCCCACCTGTGTCAAGCGCTTCCAATGACCCCGTGGGGTCCTACTCTATTAATGGCATCCTAGGAATCCCTCGCTCCAATGGCGAAAAGAGAAAACGCGATGATGGTAAGAGACTGGATTTCTCTCCATCGCTTTTATTCCCCTTTCACTCCTATTCTAGGCCTCTCTACAGCCCCCTGTAATTTCCAATTTGTGTGGGGAGATGAAGATGGCATTTTGATAGCACTGGACAAAGCATTTTGTAAAAGAAAAAAGCGCTCTCAAGTGACTTGTTATGTAGTAAAGCAGATTGGACTATTTCATTCAGCCGCTTGATACTATGGTGTTTGCACAGCTGTAGCACATTTTATTTGATGATACAGTAGCTCTGCGCAAACAAGAATATGCCTACATGCTATCATTTGGTCTGAATCATGATCGCATAATGCTTAGGTAGTGTGTCAGGGATACGGCTGTATGCTTTTTGTAAATAATACAGGTCAACGAAATGAAGACAAAGAAATCAGCAATGTAAATACAAGAGATGCATGAGGAAATGTGCTCAGAACCGACTGGAAATGCAGAATGCAATGCAAAAACGGCCTGATGTGCGATTAATAATTGACTTCTAAAGACATATTCTGATGTTTTAATTTCTCACAATTTTCTGGCTGTGTATTTTTTGGTTTTGAAGAACTGAAATAGCGGCAAAATGGGGGCTGCCAACCTGCTCATGCCAACATTCTCTCTCCTTTTCTAAATGAGAGGGCACATACTGCCTGAGGCCTAATGGCTGATCGGCTCTTCATACAATCGCCTTTTGAATGCTAGTGAATAAACATCCATGTGGCACCGGGCCGAACGGGAACACAGAAAGTGCTGTAGTCAAAGGGAGGGAGGTTGAAGTGGTTGGAAATGATCTCTTAAAACATTTATCAAAGCAGGGCACTTGCTTCTTTTATGTTTCCATCTCTTTAGTTCTCTGGAGTGGCAACCACTTGGATGGGAGGAAAATAGGATATTGTAAGTTCCGTTAGCCCACCTTCTCTTTGCTTGCTCAATCACAAGCCACTCGAGTCTGATCAAGTGCTCTGTGAGGGTGTGTGTGTGTGAGTGTGTGTGTGCATGTGTACGTGTAGGGTTGTGTGTCGAGGGGAGGGGGATGAGAGAGCGCACTGACGCTTAATGATATCTTTATGGAGAGAGCTCTGGATCATATATAAACACTGTGAGAAAGCGACTGTGGCAAATCACATTTGCTACAGCGTGGCAAGCTCTTACTGAGACCGTCGTGGGGCTTTTCCTCTGTCACTGTCATAGGCCGTTTGCTCCTAAAAACAGAGAAGGGACATAACATAAGTGAGAGGGGATTAACGGCAGCGGCGGTAGTTATTCCTAGTTTGATTAGAACTGACACAACGTGAAGAGTGGATGAAGGGCTTGAGGGTAATTGCATCATAAAACACTAGGCGGGAAAACACAAGTTTACTTGTGTGCACAATATCAAATTTAATACTGCTTCAGCGAGGATTACCTTTCATTATAACGACTAGAGTAAATATTCCCATCGTTGCCAATGTGTTTCCCTCCTCTGGCATCGCACGACCTTATGCAGGTCTCTCAAGGTGTTGAGTGTAATTGCATCATAAAACACTAGGCGGGAAAACACAAGTTTACTTGTGTGCACAATATCAAATTTAATACTGCTTCAGCGAGGATTACCTTTCATTATAACGACTAGAGTAAATATTCCCATCGTTGCCAATGTGTTTCCCTCCTCTGGCATCGCACGACCTTATGCAGGTCTCTCAAGGTGTACCGAGTCATTTGTAGGGCATATGTCATGCCGTGTCCCTGATGAAGAGCTCATGGCTGGTAATTTGATACAGTGCCAAATGTCTAAAAAGCTTTGTGTTATTTAAACTTAGCCCTTATTTCACACCGAGACATCAGGGAGGCAGAGCGACAGCCAGTGTATGGTTTCAATTTCATAGCAGCCCAGCAGCCTTGGGCTACCTGAGCCTTATTTGGCTGGGCGCAGCCAATCTTCCCTTCATTAGATGATGACATAACAGAAATATGCTAATCCGATTTTAGGAAGCGCTGTGCAGATGCACTTTGAAACATGTAACGTGTGAAATGAGGTTAAAACCAGCCAGTTCTGGGGTGGTGTAATGAGTTAGCGTTTGATTTAAAAGATGTAGGCTTCCGCAGTCTTTATATTTGATGATGCTAGTGCCCTTTAAAAAAAAAAGGGTCCCCCATTACAAGAGTGATATGGAGATAATGTAGTGTGACACGCGTTATGTACACCAGGTCTTTGCAAGAGGAGCTTCAGGGACACAGGTGTCATAAGAGTCATTAATCTGTCATTTTCATGTGTTACTGCAAATTAAAAGTAGCGTGTTGCTCGCCGGCTACGGGTGACGTTCGGCGTGGCATGGACCGTCGGAGGAAGGGAGGGAGAGAGAGAGGCAGAGGTAGGGGTTGGGGGGAGCCTCCCAAGATTAGTTCTTTGGTGGCAATAGCTCCCCGCAAGTTGAACATAGTGACATTTAAGAGAATTTGCAATTCTGCAGAGAAAAGCTATTAATTCACAAATTAGCACCCCTTCCTCTATCATGGATGTGCAAGCTATTGAGGAGACAAAAGAAATATCCTAAAGGGGAAGAGAGAGACACAGCCCTATCTGTGTAAAGATTGGTTTATATGTCTGCAAGCAGTGATACCAATTATGCCAGCACAGAGAATGCGCCTCAACCTTATTGCTGCCTTCACAGGCCCTTCAATCCATTGCCAGATTTATTTGTGTATCTCATTATGGAAAATAGAATGCCTCTCTTGCCAAATGCATTAATGGCAAAAGAGGGAAATTAAGCCTGTTTGGGATTTCTCATTTGTCAAAGTTAATACTTTGTTACAAAATGACACAAATGAATGAACTGAGTTAATTACTAGCGGTACAGGCACAAGTTGCGTATTTCCACGCCGTTTTGTTCTCACCTGTCCTTGCATCAGCTGATTAGCAGGTTGGTGTAACCCGGCTCTCTTCCATCTGTATGAAACCAAACATAACCTACATAGGGAGTAGGCCGATTGCAATAAATTGCTTGCGAAAACACAGACTTGACGCTTGAATCAGCTGTGGGAACGTGCGTTCACATGAAAGAAATGAAAGTGGGTTGATTTATAAGACCTAGCGGCATATTTATTTGACGTTAGCACGATAAAGAGATTACATCCATGCCATTGTGGTACAAGAACGCAAAAGTTTCACTTATAGCTTGTTTGTTCATCTAAAAGTATTGCTTTGAGAGTGAGCGACAACACACTTCAAATCCCCATGCTAAAATAGTTTGGCCCACAGCGAGAATGCTTTAACCTGTGCTTCCATTTCATGGCCTGTGAGATTCTATTGTGCCAATATGGATTCTACTTAAAAAAAAAATAGAAATGAAATACATCCAAACCAAGAAATGGATTGGCCTCAGTCTAAATCGAATAAGAACATCCCACCGATCTCATCATGATGATAGCCTCTGTATGAAAGAGAAAGACCAGATTTGAGAGAGGCTGCAGAGCGTAACCGGCAGAGAAGAAGGTGCCGGGCTCCTTATCAAAGGACACAAAAGGTCTATGCCCCCGCTCGGCTGATACATCTGCATTCAAGCAGACCCGCCGCCCCGGCCTGACCGATAGCTCAAACGTGAAAATCTGCAGCACGAAAACATCTAAGGACAGGGTGGTTCGCTCGAGGAGGAATCATGTCAGGGAAAAGTCAATTATGAACGCTGATGCTGAGAATTAATGGTGCGCCGCATTACGCAGATTTTAAAAGGAAAGAGAGCGAGAGCGAGGGAGATACGCATTCATTAATTTCGTTCCAGAACGTTGCGTCACATGAGGCCGATGTGCTAAATGACGGACCGGGTGTGAGTACAGTATGGGTGAGAGGAGAAACCCATGCTGACAGCGGTAGCCTGAGAAAAGAAAAAAGGAGAGAAAGCGCAGCTCCTACTTGCAGCCTGCACACTGCTCAGCAACGCTAAATTTAATTAATAAAGCCTTTAAACACGCTGTAACATACCAGGAAATTAACAACCCCGGTTGTGCAGCTGCTGCTGCTGCCACCTCGCTCTTTCTCTCCCTCCATCTCTCTCTTGTTCTTTCTCCCATTGTCTCGTCTTCTTCTGATTTAGTTATGTGCTGTGCAGCCTTGTCGCACCGTAGATTTCATAAATAGGGGTGCCAAGCCTCTTTTCCTATTTGCTTCTCCAGCCTATATAATGAGTGCATACCCACACAAATTTCTAGTTTTTTAGCAAGTATAAAAAGTTACTTTTTCGTTAGATAAAAAATTGTTTTTAAAATAGCAACACTCAACTTCAGGCTTAAAGGGACAGTTCATCCAAAAATTTTAATTCTGTTATTTACTCACCCTCATGTTGTTTAAAACCTTTATATTTTTTCTTTAAATCCATACATTGAAAGTCAATAGGGTCCCAAACATTGAAACAATTCTTCAAAACATTTTAACAGAAGAAAGTCACAGCAAACCGATGACAGAGGTTTCATTTTTGGGTGAACTACCCCTATATGAGTGGATGTGTGATATCAGGTCAAGGGTCACAGGGGTCACGAGACCCTCATTTGCTTTTCAAAAAGCTTTCTCATCCAAACCAGCCTTATCTGATGAGATGAAAGCAGGAAGCTCAGCACTGTTCTCTTAAAAGAATGTCACACCTGCCCGGTCAACCTAAACACACACGTCCTAAACCTAATATTTTCCCTCAGAGTTCATATCACAAATTTAGGACATTCCACTTTAAAATATTCAAAAGCACTTACACGTATGGACATTGACTATGTACAGTGCATCTATTAAAATGACAAGTTCACCATGATAAGCCCTTGACTGTCTGTTGTTCTTAGTTTTATTTGAACTGGACTCTCCAGAGGAGGAAGCCCAGGGGAGGCCTGTTTTATGGACTCTGGTTATCTGATCTGACAGAGCTCTAGTCCCATAGCACCAGAGTGCTAATGCAGTGGGATGTCAAAACAAACACACTCAAGTGTTCAAATGAAATCAATATAGCACGAGCACTGATGAAAACAGGAGCCATATACTGTACATAGTCTAGACAGCATCACCGCATTCACACTGACTCTCTGTTAAACGTTCAAAAAACTCCAGTGAGAAATGCTGATCTAACCTTGATCTAACCTAAATCTCCCCTAACTGTAACGTAATGGAGAGCAGCCCAGCCCCCACAGCTCAAACCGCAGCTCCGTCCCCCGTGTCAACTAGCGGCCCTGCGCGCTTTGGGCTTTTGAGTATGGGAAACATACTGCACCGAAGCAAATGACGAACGCCTGCTTATTGATCGCAGTTTGCACTTAGACCAGCTGATAGAAAGTAATTAATGACTCTATTTTCTGTACCAAAGAGAACAATTGAGGTTTATATGGCAACAACATGCAGACTTATAGAAGGCCCCCAAGGGAGCTGTCTATAAAAAAAGCCTCTGATCAAAAGAAATTACTCAGATAATGTGAAAAGAAAAAACACAACAAAACAACCACAACAGGAATAGGAAGAGAAAAAATGTCACCTCAGTGTAGCTTAAATACACACTCACACACACGTAATATCTCCCAGTCTCTTATCAGACCTCTCTGTGGATCTATTTCTCCTGAAAGTCAGTTCATCCTGTGGCCTCAGCCATTGAAAAAAGGTCAAGCTGGTGGGTAGAATGGCAATAAAGCCCCTGAAATGGTACTATCAGTGGAACATGATTGATCAATTGAATTCCATAGCACAGAAAAATGTGGGATTAAGTAGAGTATTATACGCACAATGAGTTGAGGCATGATGTTCATTTCAAGTTCATTTCGCCTCTCTCCTGCCACCAGATCAGGCAATCAATAGGGGCCTTGCATATCATATATCACTACGCTCTCGCCGAGGAGAGAACATAATCTGCTGCAAATTTAGAATGACAGATTTGTAAGGGAGCAAAAAAAGCCCCTCCACCACCAGAAACACGGGAGGCGGGAGGCTGCCGAGGTTGCACGAACGTTTGCCGAATGTTTGCGGAAGGGCTTCCGGAATAGCAAAATGAGGAGCCGGGGAAAGAAGGCTACCTGCTTCGGCAGGGTGATGAGGTCACGGTCTGAGGGGAAACTGTTCATTTGTTTATAGAGAGCGAGATGGAGGGAAATGCATAAGCTGGCAGTCAAGCTGTGTAATTGTATTCAAGCCGGCACTGGCCTCCCATTTTTCCAGGGAAAAGCAATCTGAAAATGAAAGCAGCATTACATTCTAAAGGAAATTGTGCCTTTTAAATAATAGCTCTCCATTTTCCACCAGCCCACTGACGGGAAAGAGAACAAGGTGGCTCATGCTAAAACACATGGCGTTCCCAACAAGTATATGTTTGCTCTGAAGGTAATCCATCAATTACTGCAGGCCTATCAGATGATGACGGTGCTGATGCCGATCTGGGATGGGGGAGGTGTGGGTCTTCTCTCTCCCACTTTGCACCATCCACATCTTTCCCTCACTCTCTTTTTCTCCCAGCCTCATGTGCTCTATCTTTCCACAGCTATTAGGATCAGTTTGAGGCTAGCACTGACTGAATTTGAGCTGATATACTCCAATCTTTCATCCAGCGGTGCTGAGAGGTGCACTACAGCACTAGACGTAGCTGTTGTGTGGGTGCGGGGAGGGCGGGATGGGGTGCCTGTCCTGGGGAGAAACGGGACCATAACGACTGGTACTAGCATGTGGCCTTGTCCCTCTCTCCTCTCATAGATGGTTCAGATGGCTCTGGCCCAAACAGTGATTCTCAGGGTAGTGTGGAGAGTTTACGGAAGCACCTGAGGGCTGATGCCTTCACTCAACAGCAGCTGGAGGCTCTGGATCGGGTGTTTGAGCGGCCGTCATACCCCGACGTCTTCCCTACGTCAGAACACATCAAGCCAGAGCAGGTTAGTAATATTGAGGCAAATGGACGAATACTAACAAACTAACTCATAAACAAAAAATCTGGAGATTGTTTGCGGTACAAACGGAGTGTGAGCGGACAGCAGAGCTCATTCGAACCGACAGATGTTTATTTTTCTTAAGATGAACTAGTGAAATCAAGTCACCATACGATTTAATCCCAGACAAATGTTAACTGATGCATCTTGCCCAAGCATCACTAATATATGCATTAAATAGTGTAAGGTGCATTAAAGCCAGATTAATTTAGTTTTTAATAATTGCACATCAACATGAATCCGCTGATACGAATACAAAAAATAATTGACAAATCTTAAGTCTCATGAAAAATTATGCTGTGAAAAACAATTAAAAAAAAAACTCCACCTTGTATATACAAGCTCTTATTTAAAGCTTTCGGCTTATTACAGGAGATAAGCTTTATTTACTTTCATTATACTATCAAACAACCAGTGACTATTAATTTTTCCCTTGAAACTCCAAGTAGAGGCCCATAAAGCAAAAGCAGTGGCCTAATTGAGTTCATTTTAATTTCTCTCCGATCGCAGAGAATTACACGTGGCCTAATATTTTAATTTCTCTCCGATCGCAGAGAATTACACTGGTGATAAATCAGGGGGACAGCCCTCACCCCTAGTAGAGTGCCTAATTTGCAGCTAATTACAAAACTGATTTCTACTGGAAGATCAATACCAAAACGAATTGGAAATGACTTGCAATCACAAAGAGAAGCTAAGAAGGTATTAAAAAAGGCAAGGAAAGAGGCTAAACAAGAGGGAAAAAACAGCCCTGGAACAGTCCAGAAAAATCACTTTTAATTTAATGTAATATTAATCAGACTACATTCCCATTTATTGGTCCGTTTTTGTGCCCCCTTTTTAACTGAAGAAAGAGTGGACCTATTAGCCATGTCTGGTGTGTGAGGCCGGGCATTAAAAAGCCATTTTGGAAATGCTAAACTCAATGGGCTCACCCCTCCCACACTTCTGCCAGCCATTTGGTCATCCTTTTCAGATGGCTCTTCAGTTACCCCACGCCCAACTTGCCCCTATCTGCATGATAAAATAGCTGTTGTGCATCTGAGGCCAGACCAAATAGAGAGGAACATCCGCTACTGGCCAACTGAACATTTGTAGCAGACAATTAGAGTTTATCTGGAATAGAGACAGACAAGTCTGGGGTCACAGCATTTCCCATTGGGACACCAGCCCTATTGTGGTGCGCAGATGCACGAACGCACACATGCACGCAGACGTATACGAACATATGTACGCTCACAGTTTAATACGCGAGGAACAATGGTAGCCGGAAATCTATTATCATTTGCTGCATTCGTTACAAAGAAATCTATTTAAAGAAAACCATAGTACCACAAATGACCTCAAATGCAAGTTAATCCAACAAATGTAAACGTCAATGTTTTAGCATTTAAAAATTATAACAGAAAGCTGTTTCGGGATTATATTCGTGTCATCATTTTCTCATCCTAAAGAAAACAATTACAAATGGTCTCGAAACTAGGCCATGTTGGTAATCGAACAAAGCGCACCCGTCTCCTCCCTTGGCTGGTCAGGGGAATGACTGCAGTCAAGCACAAAGAGACAGCTGACACCCCTTCCTTTCAGTCTGTTCCAAATCCTACTCTCTGTCCTGCTCACATGCTTAATGTATGCACACACGGTTCACATTAACTCCACCAAAACCCACATGCACTGACTGGGGAAAATAAAAATAATGTGCAAGTTTAGTACAACTGGATTTCAGGTGTCCATTTACAAAGCCAAGTGACTGAGCCGCCGCTATATTAAATCCACTTTCCTTAAATCATAAGAAATATCATAAAAAGAAGAGAGAAATAAAATAATACAGGACTGGCAGCTCAGAGGAAGAAAGCTTTCTAATTGGACACCTTAAAAGTGATGCTTGGATCCCAAGATATATCTACTTAAAGTGTCCCCTCCCCTCATTGGCAGGCTAATGAATACTCGCTACCAGCACTGAACCCTGGACTGGACGAAGTCAAGCCCAGTCTGTCAACCAGCGTCAGCTCAGATTTGGGCTCCAGCGTGTCACAGAGCTACCCGGTAGTGACAGGTAAGAGCGCTGGATCCACCGTCCCGGCTGACCATTAGAATACTGGCATATTACGTTCATATTCTAGACTATGTGACTGTTTTATGTGGTAAAGTTAGCTTTTTAAGTTGAGCGGACAGGTGAGAGTGGAATGTGACATGTTGATCTAAAGTGGATGGATTAGTGCTGCCTGCTCTGAGGGGCCGTGTAAGAAAGGAGCGATCGAAGCAGACAGGCGCTGTTACTTGCATGCAAGAAGTGATTATGGAGATTTGTTGGCCAGTGTCACTGTTCAAAAACCAATGAATTGTTTTACTACTTCACCGTTGTGTACTGAAATGTTTTCTTCAGCTCATAGTTCTCAGAAAGAAATATGGCGGCCTAGCACGGTTTGGCCTTTTAATGCCGAGGCATTTTTTTTCCTCGTGGTATGTGGTGGTTAATGTCAGCCTTGCTAATTGAAATATTGTTTCATTGTTGCTGCTGTTATTACCTCAGAGAAGGTTAAGTTTACTGATAGCCAACTGTCGTGCTGAGATTAATACGCTGAGCTTTTAATAAAATTCACATAATTATGCAGGAGCCATCAAAGCCAATGAGTTCTGTGTGGGCGGAGGACAGGATGATTGAAAATTGCTGTGCCCCCTTCTCAAATGATAGCTGGATAATGTTATGTGAGAAGAAAGGGCTTTTTCCCCCCCTCGGTAATATGTGGGAGGTAGAGTTCCCTCCAGAAAGTTGGGCCTCTGGAGAAGAAAGGTGTGTTTTTGTCCTTTGTATGAAAGCAGTCTCGGTCTAGGGAGCACCCTCATGGCAGGTGGCCTTTCTTGCACCTGGGACGGGACACACCGGGGGTCTTAGTGCAGACCACCACTTGCTTCTGGTACAGCGTAGGAAATGGCCCTGGTGGAGAGATTTTCAAATGGTTGCTTAAGTTTTTATTGTTTGTTAATGATTTCACAACGGTGTCGGTTTATGCATGCATGATGAGAATGCTTACCCCTGGCAACCTAACTTCAGCATTTTCTGAAAAAAAAAAATAAAATACAGTTGTAATTATGTTCTAACGCTTTTTCAGAATGTCTAGGCTCAAATGACATATCTTGAGAGTCTTATATATGAACTGTTCCATGTCGTATTCTAAATGACTTTTGGCAGTAATAACTTCATTTATTACAAAAAAAAGCAAGAAAAGCAGTTCAAAGATGCAAAAACGTAATGTTATGGTGTACTCGCATGTGATAAACTGGAAATAAGAATAAGGACAGAGTTAAAGGAGGTGCTAAATTACCCTACGCATTTACACTGAGAGACAATTCTGAATAAATTACTCCCTCTCATTGGATAGAGCTGGAGATTATGTTCATTCCCAGCAATGTTTTCCTGGGCCAATTAAAATTCACGCTGCCATTGATCTTGTTGATTTTATGTCGTGCGATTTGCATAATCTATTAAAGATGAATGATTAATGAACTCTTCATTACAAAACAGAAATTGGAATTTTAAGGGCACTACGAGGCATAGGAGACATGTTTTTTGTGTTAACTGTTTACCCAATTCGTTTTAGGGGTTACTGCTCCTAAAGTCCTAAAGAAAAATGCATTTGAAAATGGCTTGCTATTGGACTGAAATTTATGATGCCTGATGAAATCTAATTCATTAAAAAAAAAACTTGTAGTAAAGTCTATTACTTTAAACAATGGAATAGATGCATACTTTTTTAGATAAATTAATAATATAAATTCCTAGAAAGAACAGACAAGTTGTTGTGGGTTTATTTCTGTGCTTCTGTGGTTTTAAAGGGCTTCAGACTTATCAGAGGCAATACTTGCCCTTATGAGTCATGCACATTCCACACTTTCATGTATTAACTGTAGTAGAGGGAAAAAAACAATGGCATGATTTATTCAAACTGCAGTAAAAAGTTTGGATGCTGTCCAGATATGGCTAGCTTTTTAAGAAGGCCATTTGCACATACCTTCACAATGAATGACTAGTGCGGATTCTTAAGCGCCGTCCCTGCCGAGCCGTATAATGGAAGTCTTCCTGGTGCCAGTAGGATGGTACCGTGTAAATGGGCACCCCTCCGATCCACTGAAAACCTGAGCAGGTGCTGAAGGGATCCCCCTTGTTCCAAATCTCTTCGGAGAGATGGGAGGAGAGGAGAAGGGGGGAGAGGGAGGAAAAAATGAGCACCCGGGCCTGAAAGCAACAGAGCTGAAAAAAAAAACAAGCAAGAAAAGTAAGAAAGAAAAGCAGCATACGCAGGCAGAGCGAAAGAAAAGACTGCTTTGTGTCGGCTTATGCTGCTGATGAACTCCGGCTGAAATATATCCGCCAGAGAGACATTTTTTAAGTGTGGCCCGCTATTCTCCAGTGAGCAGCAAACAACACGCTGCCGGCTAGACTGAGGTACCTGATGTGTGGCCTGGTGACAAACTGCCTCTGTCTTGAGTCACCAGAAGCCCCGGCAGGCCCTAGAGCCCAAATTAATGTTTATTTCAGACTCACAATAGCACACTAACCTTTGAGCACACATTTGATAATGAATGACTTTAGGAACTTATATTGGGGATTCAAGCAATTTGGCCGTCCAAACATTACATTGCTGTAATTGATCGGGGTGAAGCAGGCTATTCCGTGTTTCCCTGTGACAAAATGTTGAAAATTGAGGTCAAAGATTGCAGTACTGTTACAAAACATTGTGGTGTCTGTGATTATAAGTTTTTTTTTGTTTTTTTTTTAAATCTCATCTCTATGGCAAGTGACTTTGCTGGAGCTGTTGGGTTTTAAAAAAAGGAATTCATTCCTCTCTCTCTCTCGTCACCCATGTGAAACATGTGTGCATTCATGAGAGCGAGAGACAGACATGGAGAACTCTATAGCTCTTGTTCGTGTCGAGATGTGATGCGCCTCCACATAGACCAGTGTTTATCTTCCATCTCAGTAATCAGGAGGTTGACAGCCTTCCTTTTTGCAGGTCTTGCTTGTTTCCAGGACAATAAGCAACACCACCTCTGATTAGTTTCAGAGTTCAGTGATCTTGAACACTGGGCTTCGGTCAGTGTAGCGAACGTCCTTGTCTGCTTTACAGCGGCAAAGCAGAGGCCGTGAAAACGCGAGGCCTAATTCCTCCGACAGCTTCTCTTCCTTTTCTCCTTTATTGGCCTCTAAGGTTTTTTATTTTTGAAGTTAGGCTTTATGGCCGTCATCTTCTTCTCTGAAATATAGTCATCTAAATGCCTCGTTTCTGTATGTCTCTCGATTAAAAACCGTCATGTTTATCCTGCTCCTGCTGTATGAAGATTCGGCTGTTAGTCCCAGACTCGCTCAGGAAAGGAAATTCTGCCATTGATTTGTGTGGGAAAGAGGCCAGTTAAGTTGCCTGATTTCCTGGCGTTAGGTCAGAACGGGTTGTCAGGTTGCGTCTGACAACAAGGAGGCCTTATCTTAATGAGCAACTCTCTGCACATAGCTTGGTTGTAAAACAACAATAGTTGGGAAATGGCTAATGAGGCTATCATGAAGCTGTGAGAGCCCTCCCCACAGACCGTGTTAACAGCAGAGGATGTTAAAGAGGATGAGTGTAGAGAGAGATGAAGACAGAGCTCACATTGATTGCTCGAGCTGCAGTCGCAAACCCGCTAAGATGAAAAATGCCAAACCTCATCAGCCAAATTATATTACGGCTGGCAATGCGAAGGGGCTGTGTTGCGATTTGCAGGCTTTTTGTTTGGAGATGTGACTTAGGAAAACCTTAGGGAAATTCGAGCATGATTGATCTGCGAGCCAAGCTGCTATTTGCTGATGCTATTCTAGAGATATAGTTTCATAGTGATTTACCTGTTTATATTTGCTCATTTTTAGCTCATTCAGTGGATAAATAATTTCAATCAGGTTTGTATAAAAATGTTGCTTTATTTAGATTTAGATATAAATCTAAAGTTGATAGACGACTCTGAAAGTCTTTGTTATGGAGCAAATTATATGTTTCTTTTCATTCACAGAAAAACTAGATAGAAAAAACAATGGAACCAAAGATTTCTCTGATCCGTTTACAAGAAAAAAAAAATCAGTTCTAATCTATTCTGTTTGTAAGTATGAACAAGCAGGGCCCAAAACAAACACTTGCCAAGTGGGTAAAATACGAGTAAAATATAGCTGGCCTGTAACTTTCCAAAAACTCAGAAGTATGGAGAACCACTGCGATATTACGAATCAGTTTCTTTTTTCAATGTGAGTGAATCAAATCTACAGTGACTATTGCATCTATAACAATGTTCACACCAACACAAAATTTTCCACAATAAATTATTTCTATTTAAATTATGTCGAAACTTCTAAATTTGTTCCTGGCACCAAGCCACCAAAATAAATAAAATCACATGTTTTTGTGCGAGGCGATGTTTTGCTGAGAGATGCTGTGACTACTAATGCCTTTACTGCCAGCTGTACATTTACTGAAAAACAGAAATTAATAATTATTTTGTCATAGAAAGAAAAATAAATATAAATATCTGTACATTAATATTGCAAAATGTTTTATAATTTAAAAAAAATGGCAGCACATATGTGTGGCAAAAGTTTTAAAGCATCCTTGATGTAATTATTTGTGGATCCGTGTTCGCACGTAAAACCCTCACATAGCACAAGTGCACAGCCACATTTCCTGGCTTTCCATGACCAAATCCCCTCGTGCGTGTAGAAATGTTGTTTTCTGAGTGTGTGCCTCTGGAGGCTCTGTTAAAACTCCTGAACACACCCGAGGAACTGAGTCAGAACACCACGGCAGTCGTAACTTCACATAAATCCTTCTTTTCCTCCTAAACGCAATGTAGCATCACAACAACACCAAACACTGTCAGCCAAACTTCATTTTCCTTTTTTTTTTTACTGCTTCCATTCAGTACTTCCATCTGTCATGATTCATCTTTGTTTTTGTTTTTTTGCTGAGTGCGAGCGATTGTGCATTGTCTGATTGTGTGTGTGTGGCTTTTTTGTTGTTTTTCTCCACCTGGCAGAGTCACATTCATCCTCCGTGTGTGTTAAGCAGGAGCCGCATGAGGCTTCCCTGGCTCCTTTCACCCCTTCCTCACTGGCAGTCTCGGGCCTAGCGGAACTGTTGCCCCTCCAGCCCAGCGTGTCAGTAGATGCCTCCACCCCCTGCTACGGTGCCTATGCCCATCATGCCCCCAGCTACAGCCAGTATGCAAGCCAGCCTATTATAGCAGGTACAGATAAATAAATAAAAATAAAATAATAAAAATACAAAGAAAGATTAGAAAACGTACCCTGTGCTGGTAAAGGGGGAAACAACCAAAGGCGTCATGCTTTTTTTTTTTGATGGGGCAGCAATGGCAGTCCAAGGTCATTTGCCCTACACAAAATAATACATTACAAAAAGAAGGTAAAATTACTCTTTAACTAATTTTCATTTAAGTGTGCACTACTGTTTTTTTTGAAAGAAATTAATACTTTTAATTGCATATATGCATTAAATTGATTAAAAGTGACAGTAAAGTCTTTTATATTATTTTACAGTAGAAAAAGATATATCAAATAAATGCTGTTCTATTTAACTTTTTAATCACCAAAGAATCTTAAAAAAAGGGTTTAGTACTACTGTTTTCAACATTGATAATAATAAGAAATATTTCTTGAGCAGAAAATCAGCATATTAGAATGATTTCTGAAGGATCATGTGACACTGAAGACTGGAGCAATGGCTGCTGAAAATTAAGCTTTACTATCAATGGAATAAATTACATTTAACATTAACAATTTACAAAATACATTAAAATAGAAAAAAAAATTTTTAAATTGCAATAATATTTTACTGTAAAAAAAAATTACTGACCCAAAACTTTTGAAAGGTATGGTGTATATAAAAAATGGTGTATATATATATATATACTGTAAAATTGCAACATTTTTAAAAGATACAAATATTTTTTAAAATGTCATTTAAAATCTAATTTACTCAAAAATCCATTGAGGCACATTCCATGGCGCTGCTGGAGACGGCTACTGTCCTGTACGGTCCTGAAAAGTACTGATAATTCTTCTATAGTCTCTAGTACTTTGATTTGATTTTATGATTAAAAGCCTCTGTATTAGTATTTCTAACATGCTTGTTAATGTGTGAGTGGAATTGTGTGTCTGTCATACTCTATAACTGCAAATTTTGCTCATATTTTTAGTTAATGACCAAAAACAAGACAACAACTCGGTTGTAATTTGCCCCTTGTGCACATTAATTAAACCAAAAGCACAACATCACACTAAAACACAGATTTTCACATTGCTTACTGACTTAGTGTGCCACTCTTACTGGCAGCACTCTTATTAGTAACTAGAATGAGGTACAATGATGCGGGACCTCGCGAGGGCCCATTCGGGATTGACGAAGGCCTACGTGCTGTAAAGTTTGCGCCAGCACATCCAGCAGGATTGCTAGCCATCACCTAGAACTGAATATGGAGGCAGTGTGCGCTCTGCACTCTCGTGATGTTCTGGGCTTTTTTAGCAGCAGCGATGCCACCAGCAGGCCGAGGGCCTGTCTCTCTGTCAAGCAGTTTAAAATATTTCAGTCAAAACAGGCCAGCAGCGCCACTCTGTGTAATAGAGGAAGTTAAAAGGCCTAGTGGCCTAGAAGAGAAAAAAAGCGGAGAGTTGTTTTTAGCTTCTGCAGGCTCATCAGTTTTTCAAGTTGTGAATTTATGGAGAGGTGATCATTACCTACTGTATGTTCGGCTTGTGGGTTTTCTAGTTATTTGTCTACAAATAAAAAGCTACAGCTGACTTCAGTTTCCTCAGATTTTCAGAGAAAACGGTTACAGGGTTGTGTTTTTAAGGAAACCAATATGTTTGAGTATTTTTATTATTGATGTGCATGGTGTAACACTAAGTAGTTTAATGCATGGGGTGCTTTTCCACTTTATTCTATGCATCATAATTTTTAATGTATCAAAATATGTGGAGTTTACTGTATCTTTAAAAGAAACTACACAAATACTATATATAATCGTAATTTCTGGATGATTTTCCTCTTCAGTTTTATTATTATTCATTTTATTATAAAGATTTTAGGATAACCGTACATCCAGCACCAGTTGACATTTTTTTTAATTGTAATTATTTTATTTTTGGAGCTGCCCTCACAAACTTTGACTTTCTTTCCAGGTCGAGACATGGCGAGCACAACCCTACCAGGATACCCACCTCACGTTCCCCCCACTGGGCAGGGCAGCTACCCCACCTCTACACTTGCTGGAATGGTCCCTGGTAAGTGTAATTACTATTTTTACGAGGACGTTAATTTTAAGAGAGCTCGTAATATTTTCAGCGAATAGTCCTCGGCAATTGATCATCTTCAGGAAACCCGAGGTCATGCAAAGCCAACTTGAATTTGCACTGCTGCACCTGGAAAATAAAACAGCAATTTGATAACAATTTTGCATTAATATTCAATTAGCATTGGCCCAGAGCTTCCTTTCCTGTTTGAATACATTAGTGTAGAATGCCAGGTAACATTTTAAGAATGAGAGTTGTGAAAGAGAAGTGACACAAGCATATTGCCCATGACATTTCTGGTGATGCTAATGTTTATTAAACAGGATAATATTAATGAGGAGCATAATATTAATGAGAAAAAGATTAATTAGGAGCCGTAATTGCAGGATGGCTGCAAAGACAACAGCGGGCAGTGTAAATCTCGATCTCAACTCGTCAATAACCTGAGAAGGAGCCTCAGCTTATCGGCTGCCGAGGAGAAAATTAAGTGTGGGATATAGGACAGTTCCTCTCAGTTCCACTCGGGTTCCAGCGCTCATTACGCCCCTCCCTCGCTCTCCTGGACCGCTCGACGCTCTCACAGGCCATCGATAAACATAGCTTTCTCCACCCTGCCTCCAGTGCTGCAGAGCGTATCTCTTTTCCCCTCTACTTAACCTGCAGTTCAGGTTCACAGCAAACAGTTAAGGGTCACAAAACAGCGGGCGGGAAGGCCTGTAAATATTTAAATCACTATCTCTCAGAGGGACCCGACTTGAGTTTCACTGCCAGGACAGGATGCAATCTGGCAGCGAAACCGGTGCCCTCTCCCCAAACAGCACAAACACACACATACGTATGCAAACGGACGCTCTGAGAGGAGCCGCAGAAAAGTCGTAAAAGTGTAAATGCAGTTAGCATCAGGATAACATCAGCGCTCGCAAAGTCCGAGCACAAACATTCAGTGTGCGAAAACTGGAAAACAAATATTTTACATCAAACACAGAGAGGGATTCTTCTCTCGGTCACCGTTGAGTG
This sequence comes from Sinocyclocheilus anshuiensis, assembly GCF_001515605.1. Lineage (NCBI taxonomy): Eukaryota > Metazoa > Chordata > Actinopteri > Cypriniformes > Cyprinidae > Sinocyclocheilus > Sinocyclocheilus anshuiensis. The sequence goes on from NW_015554073.1 coordinate 30,838, forward strand.
CCTCAGATAGATTCGAGTCTGTCTTGGGCTTCCACGGCCCACAAACATGAATAGTTCGCAGGGGCAAATTTAATTCAGTGACAGGATTCATTTGCTGGGCAAACATATCTTTACAGGTACATCAAATATGTTTTCATCAAAGATTCATTTTCATTGGTCACACAGGCTGAGAAATCCTCTTAAATCCTAGAGCCATGGGTTTTGTGTGCACTTCCATTCATCTGGCCCTCGAACGACTAAGATTTAGTGACAGACCCCAAACACTGTTAAAGCAAAAGCCATTCCTCACCAGCTTCATATAAAACCCAGCCTTTATTGTCTCATAAAAGAAAGAAACGTGGGGGACCAACAGCATTGCTCACTGACATGGACAGGGCCGCTTCCTGAAAGTCGAATTCGGACGAATAAAAAGGGCAGTGTGTGCGAGAACGAATACATTGGGGAGGTTTTTTGAAGCCGGGCTTTGGTGCGGCCGAAGAATAGAGAATCTTAAGAGCGCAACAGCAGAATCAAAGAAAGGAAACTTCAAAACCCAGCTCAGGATTAATGTAACAAATTCAGCCAAAATGGCCGAGCACCAGGGCGTAGGAAAGAGGACAGGGCGAGCCATCTGCTAGCTAGCGCTGTGAAACAATGCCAGTTCCTTTAGTTCTGATGTGCTGAACTAATGCGATGCAATATTTCGAGCACAGCATTACTTTAATTCAGTAATTCAGTTAAGCTCAATCGACAGCATATGTCATTACCTGACCTTAAAAATTCATTTCTACTTGTCCCTTCTTTGAATTTGAATTACACTGTAAAAAAATATTTTTTGTTGTAAAAAAACTACCATTATTGGAGTAGATTTTACAAGGAAAAAAACTATTTCAGTCTTTCTACTTCAAAATTATACATTTAATTCAGGTTTTTTGTAATTATTTGTGAAATTTACTAGCATTTTTTTTTTAATGGTTTAAAAGTAAATCCTTCACATTTTTTTCAGTGTACAGTAAGGTTCTTTAAAGAGGCAAATCTGTAAACATTAAAATACTCTCCTGTTTCAATTGTATAGAAACAAAATGGAAACAATAAGCATGTTAACATAATTTTAGTGTAAAAAAAAATGTTTACTTGCCTTTTTTGTGTAAAGGTATAACTGATTTTGCAACTTCATTGTCATCACAACAATACAATGCCATAAATGCCAAAAAAAAGAAAAATATTTGTACAGCTTTACAGCTCAAATAATGCACAGGTTAACAGATTAAATAACTGGAGTGCTTTTATGAAATTTCAAATCTCTTTAAAAACCTTCGAAACTAGCTTCAAAAAATATAAGTTCTTCATCATAAGCTGATTTTTTTTTTTTTTTTTTTTTTTTTTTTTTGGGGTGATCCCAGGGACGCGGGAAGTAGGGGTGCTGGGGGGGCTGCAGCACCCCCTTTTTTTTACATGGTTGCAAATGCAACGCCAAGTTTGTTCATTTCAATTTATTCAAAATTACTTTTTGTGTTGATGAACATTATTCCAAAACTGCTGACAGTCAAGCTTTATTTCATCCTGAATGCATGAATATGCCTTTAAGGTACACAATTTGCTTTACTGCTAACCTGTCACTTGTGTTTGATTTCAGGAAGCGACTTTTCAGGAAATCCCTACTCTCACCCGCAGTACACAACTTACAATGAAGCTTGGCGGTTCAGCAACCCCGCGTTATTAAGTGAGTATTAACCCTTTTTGCTTATCCCTTATGGGATTAGTCGCTTTAAAGTGGGATTAATACAATCACATTTTACAATGACATTATTTGCATACAGCTTTACTAAACTAGCTACAGTTTTATTTCTCTTTTTGATTAGCGAGGTCATAACACGCCGCATCTCTAAATTAAGACACGCATAAGCCCTTCGCAAGTGTTTTTGTGCGTGCCAAGGCTTCCGAACATAATAGAATAATCTGATTGTATTTTACATTAGCAAAATGATTAGGAGTGGGCGTAAGTGTTGCTCTTGCTGTGGTTTCAAACGCTCCGCTCTTCTGTTAACTTCCAGGTTCCCCTTATTATTATAGTGCCGCATCCCGGGGCTCCGCCCCTCCCACTGCTGCCACTGCCTATGACCGCCACTAGTTACCATGGCAACCCAATTAAACTGCAGGACCATGGCCACGGCCTCCATATCGTACCAGTCTGAATGGCGTTAAGGTCAGAGGGATTGAAGATGGCTACGCGATCTTCAGTTTCACGGGGCCGAGATCGGATTAGGAGGGTCAAGCAACAGCGGGTTTCCCCCCCAGACATCGACTATACCCCCCTCACGCAACATCAACACTAAGGCTCTCATTCTCTAAATCACTGAACAATGACTGAACTATTTCCTGAAAGACTTTGAAAGATTCTACAAAAATATATATATTATACAAGATATAAAACAAGACGAACCGTGTGAAGAAATACCAAGTAACAATTGATGTGTTGTTGTTTTTTTGTTTTCGTTCTCTCTTTAAATCAATCAATACATTCCTTTACATACTGTATTTAGTATCACTAACAGATCACACACACACACACACACACACACACACACACAAGGTTGCCTGAGGCCTTTAACGTAATTTGCCCTCGTCCTACACCATTTCACTAGTGTCTTACCTCTCACGGACAGAACAGCGACGTGTCAGCTGAGCAGAAAACTGCAGTATTGCTCCATTTTCTGTCAAACAGACAAGTGTAACAGTTTTAGAAGCCATCTCTGACTCGTGGTATGAAATTACCAACATGATTTAACATTTTCTGTGATACACAATCAAAATGGGGGAAAAGAAAATAGAAAAAAAAAGAAAAACAGGTCAGACACTGAAGAAGACGTTAACTGTTGCTGTATATGACCTGAAAAGAAAACCGTATATTAAATTATTGTTTTGGTTTAGCTGATGGTTTGTGTGCGTGTGTACATTTGTGTGTCATACCTTTTCGGGATATTCCATTTTATCATGTGTAATGTCTAATATCATGATCGGTGCCGCTCTTTTCTTGTTTGCACTATTTTGCATTACTGGATTTATAAGTACAATTGAATCTTCAAAAGTTTGTCAGATTACATGCTCTATTTAAGCAAAAAGGTCAACTCGAATTGACAAAGTAACTGCAACACTGGACAAGAATACACTTGCTATAAGCTAGAAACTAGTATATGCCTTTTTTGTCCTTCAGTGTGGATTATTTAAAAAAAAAGTCCGCAAAAGAACCATTTTTGTATCGTGTAACTGAGACAGATTGACTCTGGCTGGCTCAGTACCAAAGTAATCATTAGCAGTCAATTGTACAACAAGTTCAACAAATGCCTTACAGCTTTTTTAATTTCATTTTTTTAAGGTTTGGCTATGGTCCTGAGAGGTAGACATGCATGTAACCCTTCTGTGTGGATTAACAAACGTTTATCCACCGAGGACAGAAATGGAAATGGTCCATACATACGCTCCTGGAAATGTAAAGTGAATGTACTTTATACCACGTTTGCCAAAGACTTAGTTTGATATTTAATATTTTATTTGCTGTATCTGTCAATAAAACAGTATTATGTTCTAATAGTAGTCAATACTGATTGTATGTGGTAATGTTGAACAAAAAGGAAAAGATCCATCATAGCCCCACAGCAATGTACTCAAAAAAGGTGAATTCTGTTACTCAAAGGTATGTCATTTGCAACAAACTGCTGCTTTGTAGAATGATTTGTGTATAGTATGAAAACAATTCTTCTATGTATATAAGATCACCTACATTACACCATTGCAGTATCGTACTAATTTACTGATTCCATTTGTAGATATGAGAATTGAAAGAAAAAAAAGATTGACATTACATTTGTGTCTTCAATGTGTTGTGCTTTGCAGAGACGTGCAACAAAAAGTTTGAAACCCGTCCTGCGTCGGTGGGTGGGTTTCAGATGCTATCACCACATGTGCGGCTGTTTGTATGTTTGTTTTGATTCACTTTTACTTAACTTGTTCATACTGTTTAAGTCTCTATGCAAATCAAGTAAATGGTATTCTGTATTCTCCTTTACTACTGCATTCAATTTTACCCTTCATTTTAAATGATCCCTAAATCCTGTATAGAGGATAAGCCTGTAGAAATGAACAAATACATTTCACATGCCTGGTTTTGTGGATTGTTTTTGTACTTTGAACCTTCCTGTACAATTCAATACAAGACTTCAGAATTCTGAATTTTTTTGGCAATATTAAGTTATTTTACTACAGGAGCAGATTATTCAAAATTCATAGCATGCAAATGGAGGAAAAAGTCAACAAATATAACTATACATTAATGTACACACAGGACAAGTTCTAATTCAATCAATACAAAAATAAAAATACAATTATTTGGGTCTTCTTTATTATTATTTCAGCTACCAAGTTAAACTATTGTCCCACTTAGAATGAAGAGATTGTTACCCACTCACTGCAATCCACATTTGTTTGTGGCTTTTGGAAACATGTTCTTGACAGAATTCATTTTAAAACAAGCCAACAGCAGCAGAGCAGAAACAGAGACAATTCTCCTCTCCTTTCGTTAAAATAATGCAAAATACTGTATGTATCACAAACGTAATTTGTTGTGGGCAAAAAAAAAAAATTTTTTTAAATATGTAACAAAAAGCAACATGGCCTCAGCCATTACCTTTATTCCACCTCTGTCCAGTTCTTTTTTTTTTTTTTTGTGCATATGAGAAATACATTTTTTGTATGTCAGCCTGTGACCGTAGTGGTGATTATTAACCCTTTCATGAAAGATTCCTTCAAGGATATGCTGAGCTGCAAGACATTTATCGTGTAGTAATACTAGTTATGAACGTATCATCATTTGTTTAGTTAGTGAAGAACAAATAAAATTACACATTGACTGAGTGTTTAAAGAAGTGAGGCTAGAATACAAGGAATTCAAAATATGAAAAAATATTGAAACCATATATATATTAGAAAATGGTATATATATATATATATATATATACAGTATATACTGTTTGTATAGTATATACAACATACTACAATATACAATATCAATTAATGATATTTTAAAAATGTGTATATAAAATTAAAATGATATTACAATTGATATTATATATAATATAAAAAAACAAAATGTATACATATATACAAATTATGGGTGGGCGATATGGCAAAAATATCATATCACGATTTTTTTTTTTCAAAGTGGGCAAAGATAAAAATCTGTCATTATTTTATCTTTGTTATTAAAAATGAGAACAAAAATACACATTACAAATACACATAATATACAAATAAAACACCTATTGTACCTGTTTTATTTTCACGTACAATAGGTGTATTTAGCAGGAGCATTCAAGAAATTGAATGAACAAATATAAAAATAAAACACTATATATTGATTCCTATTAAAGCAACTGTATTAAAGTTTTTCAGTCAAGAGTAGTGAGTGATTTTTCTCTTTGTGTTTTGTTGTTTTATTAACATTAAAGGAATAGTTCACCCAAAAATGAAAATAGTGTTTTATTTTCATACCATCATTTACTCACTCAAAAGTTGTTTTAAACCTGAATGAGTTTCTTTCTTCTGCTAAACATAAATGCTATTTTGAAGAACGTGGAAAGCCAAACAGTTGCTGGTCCACAGTGACTTCTATAGTATTTTTTCCTACTATCAAATTTAATGTGGACCAGCAACTGTTTAGTTACCCAAATTCTTCAAAATATCTTCTTTTGTGTTCAGCACAAGAAAGAAATTAATACAGGCTTGGGACAATGCGAGTGAGTAAATAATGACAGAAGTAAAATTTTAGGGTGAACTATCCCTTTAATGACAGTCAACAGCATGTGTAGTACTGTCTCTTTAAGAGCTGCATGCATCTAATATACAGGCACGTATCAGTTTTTCTCTCAACTGTTTACTTTCATTTTAGACATAACTAACTGAGTCTATATGTAAACCTTGTGTGTTTTGACAGTATTAGCGCAAAAGATAACTTAGTCCAGTAATCAGGCGCTGTTTGACAGGCTTTTTAGTGCGCGCGCTTCATGTGTATGTGCTCAGAAAAAGCGCACGTCAGAACAGCGGGCGAATGAAACGTTTAACGGGTGTTCTGACAAATAATGCTAGGCCCTAACAATCAGATTATGCTACCAACACTGTATTTATCCTACTGTAAGGGTAGGTTTAGGTTTGGGGTAGGTGTACATGTTAATAAAGCCTCACACCTTATTAATATCATGCTCGAAGCTAAATCTGATAGGTAGCACTTTTCGCTATCGAATTATGCTACCATCTGTTTTAATGGGAGGTAGCAAAATCTGACAGGGTAGCACAAATCGTCAGAACACCGGCAAGGCTTTAAAGCAGATGCAAATAATGTACTTCTGAGTAGGGAATAAGTGCAGTGTCCCGTGAGAGTAACTCTACCACTGAGTTAACACTGATGTGAATGTATGTCGCATTGTACAGTATATTGAGACGGAGGCACCAGAACTGTAACAGATAGAATGCGCGCTGTAGCACGATACTACGATATTTCTTCAAAAGCAGATCGTGGAGACATTTTTATCGTCCACGATCAAAAATCGTCATATCGCACACCCCTAATACAAATAATACATAGTTTTTTAACCATTTTCTAACATTTATTTAATATCAAATAAATTCTAAGTAGGCTAATAAATGAATTCTATCATAATTTTTTATCATATAAAAATCGTCATATCGCACACCCCTAATACAAATATATTTATACATTGTTTTTTAACCAATTTTCTAACATGTATTTAATATAAAATTAATTATAAGTAGGCTAATAAATTAATTCTATCATAATTTTTTATCATATATATATATATATATATATATATATCTTCAAATATGTTCTTTTTTTCTTTTTTTTGTAAATTGATTTTACATATAAGTAAATACTTTTTAAAAACAACATACATATATGCATTGATTTTCACACAAGTGGATGTTTAAGGCAGAAAGAAACAGCGGGAAGCAAACATGCAAGTTCAATCGGGGAAGAACGAGAGGAAAGAGAATCTTAGCGAGAGTGAAAGTGTAAGCAAGGAAAAGGAAAAGTGGAGGAACGGAAGCAGAGAGAAGGAGTCACAGTGAGGGTGTAAAACAGAGTGTGGACTATTTAATGATGCATTGGGTTCCCTCCGCAGCTGACTGCTGCCTGCAGCAGCTCTCCTCCTGCCCAAGCAGACAATCCTACCCTGCTGTAATTCAATTTTTCTGCCTATTGTTTATTTCATAGCTCCCCTGTGAAGCATCAAAAGCTGCTGTTCTGTCAGCCTTTTACTGTCGTATATGTTTGTCATTCAGCCCTTGTTAAAATAACGAAAAAGGCCTGCCTCTGTTCTTCCCCCAGCTGAGAATTCCCAGTGGTAAAATTATTCCATTTAGATGGAAACTTTTTTGTCACTCCCCTGTCTAAATTGGCATATCTGCTTCTTTTGCTGGAACCAATAAACTGTGAACCCGGATGCATCTGTCAATCAGGCTCATCTTTACTTTAGCATGCCAGATGACAACAGGGGAGATGGGAAAAAAAGCAGCAGAATGGAATCAGCTGATTGGCTCTCATCAGCAAGGCATTACAAAAAGCACCTGTCATCCTCTCGGCTCCTCAAACACTGCGAGGGGCCCGAGCTCAGTACTGCTGGAGGCAACTATACGAACAATTGCATGATGGTTTATTCTCATTCTCAACTGAAATTTGAGGTTACGTGAACTGCTTTTGGAAAGCGAACTTCAAATTCCAAAGTTTATATGTTTACACTTTATATAAAGGCATTATATGATACTGTGCATAGAACACACTTTTTGGAACTTGTGAGATGAAATAAAACTCTCATTAAATAAACTTAAAGCCTTTAACAATTTCTCATAGTATTATACACTTTAATTAGTAAAATGCAACACTCAGTCCTAAAAGAAACTCCATGAATCCTACAGAAACGCTCATGTAAACGCTATTATCTGACAGTCTAGAACGGCTCTATGACTGTATTGCGCTGGTTTTACAAGAATAACCTGATCACTGACATAGAAACATACACATTACCAAGAAACAGGCCAGCGTGACATCGCCTGCATCTCATCAAGCATTAGTCACATTGGTAATCGCACGGAAAATGTGCCCATGTAGTTCTATGTAAATTTCCTACAAACAATAAAGATTTGTAGACACTGAGGCTTGAATGGGGAGAAAACGGCATCATCTGTCATGGGGTGTCACACTGGAGAGAGAAGGAGCACCAGAGGAGTTGCACTGGACACCACTCACTGATAAGTCCTGTCAGCCATCTATGTGCTCGTCATCATCACTGCTGTCATATTTGATGCTGGGGAGGGGAAAGGCCAAACTGGGGCTGTCAATCAAATGCACCTCATTAGGAACACCTCTAATTATGAAATGTTCTAAGATGTCTGGGAATGGAGTCTTTCTTAGGTACTGTATGCCATCAAGACAGTGTAGTTTGGGAGATGACAAGAACCGATTTTCCACGCTGCTTAAGAACAGGGTATATGTAGAATGTAGATAAATCAGGCTGCTAATATATGGCCATTAAAAACTACCAAAAAAAAACTTGCAAACAAATTAAACTATTGGGACTTACATTTGCTCTACATGTATTTAATTTTTATTCTCAATTTTGTTTTTTTACATGCCCTGTTCCTATCTGAAACATTTGTGAGTGTAATCATCTGAATATCTGTGAATTTTGTCATATATATATACATAAAGGCAAAAATGTGTTAAATGTTTAACTCCATTACACAGATTTTTTTTAAAAGTCTGAATTAAGTCAAGTCAGGTCAAATTCATATGTTCTTCATATCCTCATGCCTTATGATCTCATTTAGCAGATTAGAGATGGCCAATAAAAGCCGATAGTTTGCATTTTGCAATGATACAAGCAGTTGAGATATACTGTATATAGTATACAGTATATAATCCCATACAAGTATACTGCAAGTATGTGGATAAATTTGGACATACTTTCATACTATACATAGCTGGTCAATACTATAGTTACATTTTCTGGAAGAAAAAAAAACAAGTAGTTGAGATTTGCTATATAGTATATATTGCTTTATGTGATTGTACTGATTGTCCTGTATATATCCAACTTCATATATAGAGCTGTACGATAATACAGTTTACGAGATTTTCTATATAGCATATACTGCTTTACATGAGTATATTCTATGTAATTAACACAGTGTGTTTCAATTTGTATTTAACACAACTGCTTTAATGAAAGTGGCAGTGATGGGAACGGAAAACCACTTTTCCCAGCATCACTGCAGTGGCTGTGGTGCTCAGACGCTGTCTTGATGGCTGCGTTGTGATTATGAGGTCATTTTTACCCAAGCTGTGTGAGCCCATCCAAGAGACGCTTACATAAGTTGGTGAGCGTCCTAATGAGCAAGCACTGATTGATTTTGCTTTGCGCCGTGTGGGTGGCACTCAGGGCTACCAGGTTCGGCCTTTGCACCAAACAGCGGGGTGGTTTTATTAGTTGTATTATTAGCATAGAAATCTTACAGAAGCTCGTCTGATCAGAGACCCTATGCCTCAAAATCTGGCCACTTCCATCGGCAGCCAAATCTCATTTTCTTTCAGTGGCTAAATGATCGCTTCTAATGGCCATTGTGCAAGACATTATGTAATTAAGCACTAACGCAATCTGCTTCTCCATGCGATTATGTCACCTAGCCCGTAAGGAAACGAGAAATCGGACTGCCTAGAGGGGAGAGATTTCCTCTGACCTGACCGTCCAATCAAGTGGAGATCTTCTGAAAGCCTACAAAGGCCCTACCTAAGGGGGTTTGTGTGTTTGCAACCCCAGGGCACCCTTAACGTCCGAGAGAGAGGCTAAAACAACACACACAATCCACCCTCTAGAGTCCTCAAGACTCCATGCGGAGGCTCATCTCGCCCGTTAAGTGTCTGAGTATAGAGAAAGCGAGCGAGACAGAGACGGAGAAAGACAGAAAAAAGGAGAGAAAGTGAAGAAGCACCAACCCCCAACGTCCCTCCTAACCCCAACCTCCCCCTGGCTCAGTGTTCCTCTCTACACCCCCTCCCCAACACCCAGTCACTGTCAGGCCAAACACATGATGAATTGCCCTGTCAACAGAATTCATTCAGGGACCAATTAATTCAGCAGAAATGAACTAGAACCATCAGTCGCTGAAAAACTCAGTGCAAAGAGAGCAAAGTAGCTTACTTTGGAAAAGAGAGAGAGAGAGCCGGAGGAGGAAGCCACGGAGAGAAGGGAGAAAAAGAGCGAGCGAGAGAGGTAGAAAGAAAGAGAGAGTGCGTGGTGGAAGTTAGTCTGACAGAAATTGGTCATTTAATGCTTTAGCGCACTGGAGACAGCCCCTGTCATAGAAAAAGGCATGGCAGGGCTCCCCTGGTGCTTTATTTATTAATTATCCAAAGCAGCGAGGGGCATTTAACTGTCTCACTCCAGGCCTGTCAACCCCATTTCTTGTCATTTCCTCTCCATAAACAGATCCTTTAACACTGCACTCAGGTTAATAGAATAGAATCCCACCCCATCGTTTCGAATACTATAAACACTCTTTTATTGAAAAATAGCCTCTGATTCGTTATATATGTATATGGCCATTTCCATAGAGGAGGAATCTTTTACTCTACATGCTGATCGTTTCGATTTCATGATTAATCACAGGTCTGGGAAAACAGCAGGAATTATACACATAGCGGTAGGCTCACTTCCATACTATGAAGTATGTGAAAAGCAGTATGTCAAATGAGTATAGTATGTCTGAATACACAGGATTCATGAAACAGTATGTGAAAAATACCCAAATAACCTATCATACTGCTTCTGCGGAGAAAACTTCATTATTCCATGAGGCCACGGGAGCTGAGCAGCTGTCAGATTTAAAAAGTAAAAAAAAAAAACTTAAGTACTTCTCTAAAATGATGCCAACTGTGACATATTAAAATGTTATAGCAGATATAAGGAAGAATAAGATATTTTTGTTAAATATTTAAATGTTTTTAAGAATACCACATTGTGAAATTGTAATATATTATAACAAAACTCGGTGAATATGCAAATACAAGTTGTCATATGAACATCACAGTAATAGTTTAAGGCTCATTTAGAACCAGAAAATTATTCATGGTTCATTCAGGGAGTAAGTTGTTCTCTGGATGATTCACTTATTGAAAAAGCCTGATTCAAACCAAAACTTTTGGAGTTTGTTTAAGGAATCATAAGAGTGTTCATGAATATAGACAAATATAGACCCACACAAAGCGTTACTGAGTGTCGCCACTGTCAAATTCAGTCAAATTGCCGATCCTTTTAACCACAATCTGGAGCCCTCTAATTTATTCATACTACACACCTGCATACCTAAAAAACCGGAATTCATGAATGGTAGAGGAGTAATTTATACAGTAGAAAATTTCAAATATTGCATTTAGTTCCCTTTCAGTCAGTCACGTTCGACGTTACGTCAGTCGTGACTGACGAATTGGGATCTCGCCCGAGAGCCCAATCACCTTCGAGTGTTAACTAAACAAGCCAATGACAGTTGGCGTGCGTGTTTCGCCACGCGCACCCCGCCCCGCAGCGCGTGCAAACGCACATCAGCTTTTCGCTTCGGAGCCGAGCCTTCTAGCAAGACAAATCTCCGCGAGTGTTTTGAAAAACAGCTGGCGTTGGTGTTACGGCGTGTCAGCGGGGGTTGCCATCCAGGCTGCTGAAACCTCGGCGAGCTGCAGCTTCCATTCTGCGGTCCGCCGCAACCTTCCCTGGGCACTTCAGCGCTCTCTCTAAAAGAGGGTTTTTCCTTCTAAAAGAGCAAATTCTAAAAGAGGGCTACTTCGGTTCATGGTCAGGGAGACCTGAGGATCACGGTGAGAGCTTCCCCGTCGAGTACGTCTCCGCGGGCCTCTCATTCCTCTAGCATGTCGCACCACCTGGTGTTCCCGGACGAGTGTGCTGGGTCCTCGGACAGGGCGGGGTCCAGCATCTTGTGCGGAGCACAGGCGGATGACAGGATGTCGATCGCTGCATCGGAGGGCGAGCTAGGCTCTGGAGATGAGGATTCGGCTGCGCTGCCTCAGTCAGGAAGAGTGGCGTTGCCCGAGTCAGATCCAGAGCTGACCGCTATGCTTTCCCGGGCCGCCGAGAGTGTCGGGCTGCACTGGAGGCCTCCTCCTTCTCCAATTCGTCAGTCACGACTGACGTAACGTCTCCGTTCCCTCCTTCAGGGAACGAGGGTTACACAAGTAACCGAGACGTTATTCATATATGATGTGACTGAAGAAATACCTAAATAAATGACTCACTGACTTTCAAATGAAATGCTTAATACATGAAAAACAAAAATTGAAAGTAGATCACAGCTTGATAATTAAATTTTCTTTTTCTTTGTGCACATTTCCAAAATTCGATTAGAATCAATTAGCACCTGTGGTATCCTGCCTATCAGAAAACATCATTACAGCAGCAGATTAGCCTAGGATGGGCTCTGAAGCAGCCCAAACTAATTATGGTTGTTGTGTGATTTTTGGCCTGGTGATCAAGAGACTGTTGCCTCATCCCATTGGTAATTATGATGTCCATATGGTCAATACAAAGCTATCTAAGCATGGGAAATACTATCAGTTTGACGTGGTCGCTGTCAAGCCAAAAGTTTGTTCTTCCCCATTGTGGAAGGTCTGATCAGAGGCTGAATTATTGATGGGGCCCTTTCTCTACTCGAGGCACTGGGACTCAGGCATCTGTGGAACACCCCATCTCAACCAGCAGGTTAGGAAATTTGAGGCTTTTTCCACCACCAGACTGAAAGCCCAGGTAGCTTGGATGGTCTTCCATAGCCGTCTCCTAGATGAAAAGATTGAGGACTGATCTGCCAAACAGTGGAGTCTATTTATTGCAGGTGTCCAATATGGAAGCACCACATGAGATCGTCTTATGGTTTATCTTCGCCATATGCAGAAGACATTACTACAGTCGACAACATAGAGATTATCAGGAAAACAACAGCATGGGATCAAGTCGTTTATGAGTTTAATGCAGTAATTTGAGAAATTGTTTTCCCAACAGAGTTCTCCATCTGATCTCGAGATCTGTCTGAACTCTAACTCCACTGGAACTTAACCAAAATCCCTTATCGCAGATCAAATGATGAGTGATCACCCACAGGCTCGCCAGTCTGAGTCTCAAGTCAGCACATTAGGCCCGGTTTAATTCTGGCTCCTCTACAGTCCACTCTGCTGAAAAAAATCGCTATTTATCACACCTTCAGTAAACCTGATAGACAACAGCGGCATGCAAGCTGAGTGAATCTGACAAATGAAATAGAGAAACTAACCGAGAAGAAAGAAGGTGCTTAGGTAAACTGTCTTTGCTGAAGTGCGCTCCTGACTGCGGCTCACTTGCCATGTTTAAAGTTGACTTGTTTTCTTAGGTAAGGTAAAGAGCCCGGCGGATGAGTGTGTCAGTAACTAAATGCGAAGCACTGAGGCCTTGAACGTGGGGATTGCTGACGGAGGGCACATATCAGATTGACTCTAAGTGACTGGCAAATGGACGAATGAATAAACTGGCATGGGAAATTTGGAGGGCACCAAAAATAAAGGCCTAGAAGTACAAAACAATACAGTATTATCAGTATAGATTTGAGCTAAATGACGATTCAATATGGATGTCATTCATTGCTATAATATTTTTGCTTTTAACACACAAGATGTATGGCTTAAAGGGATAGTTCACCCAAAAATGAAAATCTGATGTTTATCTGCTTACCCCCAGGGCATCCAAGATGTAGGTGACTTAGTTTCTTCAGTAGAACACAAACAAAGATTTTTAACTCAAACCGTTGTAGTCTGTCAGTCATATAATGGAAGTGAATGGGAATCAGCTTTGAGAGTCAAAAAAACATACACAAACAAAACCAAATTACACCCTGTGGCTCGTGACGACACATCGATGTGTAAAGACACAATACGGTTTCTGGCAGTATTGTGGCCCACTATTGTATTGTGGGTTGTTGTGGTGAAGAAACAAAGTCACCTACATCTTGGATGCCCTGGGGGTAAGCAGATAAACATCAAATTTCATTTTTGGGTGAACTATCCCTTTAATGTAAATTATTACCCTAATGCATGTTTTCCATACCCATATTCTTCTATTTATTTTATATTGCAGTAGACAGAATATATATAAATATATATATATATTGTTTCTTTATGCTTTGAAACCATGTACGATAAAATATTACAATGTAATATTTTATCGTACATAGTTTCAAAGCATAAAGAAACATTAAGACATTTTATTCCCGTGTGCTTTAATAATTCATGCAACAGAGGGTTACTCTCGAAAAATGATCACAGTCACTAGACTTCCTTCTATTTTAAGTGGTGTTACAAGGGCTACATTTCTTTAAATTCACTACACAAAGCTGAGTGGCTCATTTCTTAGCCTAATGTAAATGGAAGAAAAAAAACTGAACCGAGAGGAAGATAAGGAGATGTGCAGCAGAATATAATTAATTAAATGAGACTAATTAGGAACATGAGAGCAGGTGCCAGGCTATGGGCTGACAGCACAGACAGCAAGACAACATGAGAGACAGAGAGAGAGAGGACGAGAGAGAGGGGGGGAATACTCCGGTTAAGGGGTGTAACATGACAGGAAGAGGGACAAAACAACTTTCTGCATTTTGTCATGTGAAACCCCACAGGAATAGGTATGACAGAAACCATAGACCCCAGCACCATAGGGGTCTTTCCTTTGTTTGAGACAGATTATTTTTTTGGCAATTGGAAGTTTGCATAAGCGCAAGATTTTCCCCCCTAATTATTCCAGCATATGCTCAGCACTGGTGGCGGCATAAATTTCTCTTGCTCTCTCTGTCTCTCTCTCTCTTCTGCTGTAGCAGAGAATGGGTGAAGCATGTTTCCCCTCTGGAGAACTTAAGTGAGATTTCATATTTAAAAATCAAGATGACAAGACTTTCTTCCTTTCATGCCCACCTGTACTCACTGAAACACAGCGTGCTTCCAGCGCACCTGAATATGGAGATTATCATGGTATGATATTAATTTAATATTAATATTAAAATAAATGTATGATATTAAAATTAATTCTATTCTGTTCTGTTCTATTCTATTATGTTGCATAATTTTACAAGTATTATTTTATATTAATATAATCAAATCAAATCAACAATATGTACTGCAACAAAAAATATTTATTTATTGTTTGTTTGTTTGTTTGTGTGTGTGTGTGTGTGTGTGTGTGTGAACAAATGACTCCAAAGTCAGTCACAAAGCCAGGTTTATTAATAATAATCAAGTGCTAAGATTATCACAAAGATTTTGATGCACATCTTTCTTATTAAATCGTTGTATTCCACCTCGTACCGTTACAACTCATAGAGAGAAACACTTAAGAGAATTTGCTGTAGGCCTATTCCACATAATAATATGCAATAAAACAATATACAATATGATTTGTTAACATGTAGGCTACCTAGGAGCTTGCTGCATGAATCCGTGAGTACAGTTTACAAACCCGAGGGAACGGATTGCGAAAGCGTGCGCACGGATTATGAATTTGTGGGTACGGATTCAAAAACCGAAGGTACGGTTTACAAAATCTGAGCGCACGGATTGGAAATTCGTGGGTACGGTTTATTAATCCGTGGGCACGATTTGTTAAACCGAGGGAACAGTTTAAGAAATCGTGAGTACGGTTAATAAACTGAGGGGACGGATTGTTTTTTTTTTCTCCTAGGTGACTTCCCGGGCTCTGTATTTATCTGAAAGTGTAACAATGCAAACAGGCTTTCTGTAAGGGGTAGGTTTAGGGTTAGGGTTGGGTTAGGGGATAGAAAATATTGTTTGGTCAGTATAAAAGTAATAGAAGTCTATGGAAAGTCCCCACAATTCACAGAAACAAACGTGTGTGTGTGTGTTCTCCAGTAATTATATTAAAACATTCTTAAAGCAAGTTCCATTTTCTTGGGAAACAGCTAAGACTTGCTTTCAGTGAACACATATTTATTATTTATATTTTATTTGTATTTGTATATTAAATGTATATGTTTCTCTGAAAAAATTATCTGAAAATTCTCTGATATATTCTTTGAAAATTGAAAATCTTATTTTACACAAATAGTAGAATAGCAAAGACAAGACTTGCTTTCAGTGAATATATGGTAATTATTTAGTATAATATATTATTTTATTACACTGAACAAAATTATAAATGCAACACTTTTGTTTTTGCCCCCATTTTTCATGAGCTGAAAAATAAATTGTGCAGTTTTACTGTATTGAGGGGTCCGGGGGCGTCCGAAAACCAGTCAGTATCTGGTGTGACCACCATTTGCCTCACGCAGTGCAACACATCTCCTTCGCATAGAGTTGATCAGGTTGTTGATTGTGGCCTGTGGAATGTTGGTCCATTGAGTTCAGTTCATGAAAAATGGGGGCAAAAACAAAAGTGTTGCGTTTATAATTTTGTTCAGTGTACAGTGTATGAATTTTGTTCATACACACATACACTTTAAAGATGCTTCAAAGATGTTTAGATTTTTACTGTAAAACAAGGCAAAATTAAGCAAAGTGTTTTATTATTAGTGTGCATTTCATGTGTAGTAAATGTGCATTACTTATGTACATAACACACTTTGGTAAAGACTACTGCATTTATACTAAAGTCTATTTTACCTAGATGTGTAATTATGGCCTTTATTTCTCTTGACACAAAGACTATTAACAGCACAGCACAATGTGCTATAGGTTAAAACAACAAGAAGACGCAGTAGCAGCTGATATATCCCTCGCTGAGAATAACTCTAGAGAAAGCAGGTTAAAAAGTAATTTCTGCTGGAAACCAAATGAGTTCATTAAACAGACTCATCTGTTCATGTTATCTGTTTACTACAGATGAGGTTCAGCACCTCCGACCACCCTCTCCAAATACATGTCATATTCCTCATTTTGCTGCAAAGAAGATCAGTGAACTGCAGTTTTCATTCAGACGCAATGTATTCTCATGTCAGGCTTTGAAATGTGTTAGATATGGCATCACGGCAGAGAATATAACAGGGCCAAAGCCACCCAATTAACCCTGTGCTGCATTTCTCAGAGTGGAGAACATCTTCTCTGCGAGAGTGGGGATAGGGACGGGGCATCAGCTGATTTTAGCACAATTTACTCCCCTAACAGGTTACAAATGTGGCATGTGATGAATATAATGAGGCTTGATGTCACTTAGCCTGTGGTCATGTGTGGAATAGCAAACCCCTTGCTCAGATGGAGAGAGAGAAGATCAAGGGAGATTTCAGAAGGGTCTTCAGGAAAGGAGATTCTTCTCCTCTTCCTCTCTCTACACTTCTACAAAATAAAGCTTCTTTATTGGCATCTATGGTTTCATGAAGAACCTTGAACATCCATGAAACCTTTCTGAAAATGTTCTTTAAAATGTTTTTCACACTATAAATGCAATGGTTCTTTTAATAACTGTTCACTAAAAGGTTCTTTAGAGAACCAAACTGCAGGATTGCAGTATTTTGTTATTAATTTTCACTGGAAAAATGTACTGGAAAAAGGAAACAGCTGAAAAAATTGCAATATGGGGCAAAAAAAAAACATATTGTTGAGCTCTGAAGAAAATGTAAAATAAAATAAAAAAAATGTACTCAAAACTTTGAAAACTTTGTCATGGGTTTCGAGTGAGAGGCACACAGCCGAACACCAGAGTACATTTAAAAACTTCTGTCAGTCATGAGCAGAAGACCAGAGACCAATACGTTTTTTAGTTCTTGAAATAGCACAAGAGACCATTTGAACTCGATGCTGGCATTCAGGATGCTGCCAAGAGGACAGCTCAATATTTCGTTTGTGCTCAGCTGTCAATGGGCCAAAAGTAAAGGCTGAGAGAGAAAGTTCAAGCTTTTTTTATTTTTTTTTAATTATCTCCGACCCAAGCCCACTGTGCATCATCATTAGAGAAACTAAATAGCAATGGTCACTTACTAGTGGTAAACGGCACAATTAATGGGCTGAGAGGGGAAAATTGTATTCAATTTGAAAGCCTTCTCTCCTAATCCATCTCCACTGATCACGGCCTGTGCTGAGCCACACGCTTTTACATTCAATTACAATAATCAGGTTAATTCTGAGTAAAAAGTCAACGTTTTAATCAAGGACTGACAATCTATGGTTATCTAGTGCTGAGACAAAGAAGGTGATAATAAATGAAGAGACTGGGTATAATGAGCTCTGTTTAAATGTGAATTAAAACCAAAACAACCACACACAATAGATATATAGAGAGTATAAAAGATAAAATATTAATATTAGGATAATACAAACTGTTCTTTTTTTATTTAGTACTGCCCTGAAGATACTAAACAAATATTTATAAACTGTATATTCCACAAGACAAAATAATAACAACAAAAGATTACAAACAGTTATTGATGCACAAAGAGGCAATGTTAAGAGCAGAAGTTTGAAAACTTTTTGAACAGGATAAATTGTGTATTTTATTACTAATGAAATTTTTACATTTTAGAGACATTTTACAGCCAAAATCATTTGCAAATTTTGCATTAATAATCTTATTTTCTTGTTTATTACCATGAAGCAGCTTTGATAAAATCAGCATTTTATAAAGTATTATATAAATAAATGCAATATGCAAAATGTAATAGAAATGTAATGAAATATAATAAGATAATAAGATCATGTGACACTGAAGACTGGAAAAATGGCTGCTGAAAATTTAGCTTTGCCATCACAGGAATAAATTACATTCTAAAATACAATACAATTTAAAACAGTTAAATCGTTTTTGTTTTTTTGTTTTTTTCAAAAAATTATAGCTTTACTATACTAACTTTTAAATTTACAGCATTACGAAAACACTGACATAATAGTTACATATAAAAAAGGTATAATACATAGAAATGTATAAAAAGTAAAATACATATGATTATATATATATATATATATTATATTATATTATATTATATTATATTTATTTATATATAGCTTTTGCAATGCTGTAATTTTACAAGTTAGCTAGGTGTACCGGGAGCACACAAACACAATTAAAAGCCTTTACCTCTTTCCACAAATAAATAAATGAAAATCTAATAAATGTAATAACAGTTCACCCTGAGCACATCATGAGAGAGTGTTATTGCAATACATTCCAATTAAAAAACAAAACTATAAGCCCAAAAGTCCAGTTGTAATAGAAATGCCAACCCTTAAACTTGAATCAAAACTTTGTAAGAACTAATATTTGTTTTACCATGTGTACTGTCTTTTACTGGCCTATGCATTTTTGTTTTCGACAGTAAGTGACCCTGAAACCTGGTCCTGAATAACAAGAAAATTCACAGCGGTCTGTTTAATCAGACCGGACAGAGGTTAGAACAGCTCAATATACGAGATAACCACTCTTTGATTCAAACAGCCATGTAGAACCTAAAGGTAGAAGTGTCAGAAAATGTACTGTCAGGAATTTCGTATTTAAATTTGACCTTATTATCGCCAACGGAATAAATGGAGAAGTAAGGGACTGCAGGATAACACCAGCCGGACTGTATCTGCATCTTATCTCTACTAAACGGGAATCTGAAGACATGAAGTTGAATTCTATAGAGCTTTCCTACGTTGATTTTCAGCATATTAAAAAAGTATAGTGTTTGTTGGGGAAAACAAAACAATATTGTTAACTTATCTTAACTTGTCTGGGATGTTTATAAAGTATCATCTCTCCCTAATACCTGAAACTAGCATTACTAGCTAGCAGCAAACAATGTTTATGACTGGGCAAACGATGTTTATGACTAGTTTATGATATTTACCCCGTTTCAACAGAACAAATAATTCAAGTCAAGCCATTTCAAGGTGTTTTCAAATATATCAAAATAAAGTGTTTGTTGAGGAAAACAAAACAATATTGTTTTCTTGTCCACAGGGATGTTTACAAAGTATCATCACTAGGCCTACAAGCTGCAATTGACTAGCATTACTAGCTAGTATAAACTAAATTAGATATTTCAAAAAGTGACAAAACGGCCTGTTTCAGCAGAAGATATGAACAAAAGCTGCTGCTTTAGTTAAGCAATTTCAAAGTGTCTTTAAATATAAAAAATGTATAGCATGTTTTGAGGAAAACAAAACAATATTGTTAACTTTTTTTGTCCACAGGAATGTTTACAAAGAATCCTCACTAAAACCTGCCTACTGACTAGCATTACTAGCAAGTAGCAAACAGTGTTCACGGCTGTGATATATACTAAAAGCTACACAATATTTCAAAAAGAGACAAGACACTTTACAGCCTATTTCAAGAGAAAATACGAACAAAAACGGTTTCAGTCAAGCCATTTCAAGGTGTTTTAAAAATGAAAAAAAATGTATAGTGTTTGTTGCGAAAAACAAAACAATATTAACTTTTCTTGTCCACAGAGATGTTTACAAAGTATCATCACTCCCTAATACCTGCAACTGACTAGCATTACTAGCAAGCAGCAAACAATGTTAATGGCTGTGATATAAACTAAAAGCTATTGGATATTTCAGAAAGTGACAAAACATTTTTCGTCTTGTTTTAAAAGCAAATACAAACAAAAACCGTTCAAGATGTCTTTAAATTTACCACAGTAACGGAGACATAAAGTTATTTTTGAGTAGGAACCTATTTCCCACCAGACCTAAATGTAAAACATATTCATAGACATGACACAATAATCCTTTTATTATAAAGAAGCAACATGTCTCTAATTAATATATGCCTTTTAATCATACTGACATTCCTCAGACTGTCAGGTTTCCTCCTTCTCATACAGTCTGTGTTAATTGCTCGGATATCGTTAGCTGCCCGAATCCCCACGGTTCCTTCGTTTATCCTCAGGCGAACAGTGTGAGGTTTTCTCTGCCTTCTCACCACCACCGAAACAGGCCTTCACTAGTCATCTCCTTCTCAAGCACAGCATCCTCCACTAACACGCACCTCAGGGGCAGTCGTCAGACTCCGCTGTTGATTTTCATTAATTCACAGACACTAAATTTGCCAGTTTGGGGCTCACCCTACTCCACCCCACGTGCACCTGTGCTCCAGGGCAGGTAGAGAGCAGAGCGCACCCCATTGTCCCCTGGCAGCCGAATTAAATGAAAGCCGCCTGATTGCTGGAAATCACAGGCCGGGTGATAAAGCAATTAAGGTTCTCTAATTCTATCGCCAGGAAAGGGTTGGCCTGGGCCTGGGAGGTAATTAACTATATGTAATGAAATCCTTTTATTACCTCTTTTTTGATTCGATTTTTGTTTCTGACGCTGCTCGCTGCATGAGAGCGGAGGTCTGTGTGGCAGGGGTCTCTCCTGTCCTAAGTTGTCCAGCAGATGAAAACAGATCTTTGGTTAATAGGCTCTCCATGGACAGATGAGGTCTATTAGGAGGTTAATTTGAAAATGAATGGAGGGACCGAAAGACAGAGACCACAGACAGAGACAGCACAGGAGGCTCATAAACAGTGTCCACTACAATGATCCTTCTTGCTCTCAAATGACCAAATAGGCCTACTATTCTTTTCAGAAACTGAAAATAAATAGGGAATAAAACAGATGAATGATTTTTAGTTATTCTTTTCAAACTGAAGCTACTTTATATGTATAATTAAGAATGAAAATTAAAGAAATAATCATATACTATTTGATTATTGCGAAGCTATTTTATGTAGAATGAAAAATAAAGAAATAATCATATATGCTTTCAATATTTCGAGACATATTCCTTATTAAAAAGATACAAATATTGACGCATTTAAATTCTTTGATTTAAGATTTAAGGCAAAATGTTATATATTACTTTGCATAGTCAGAGCTAGTTTTACACTATTCTCTGTGGTTTAAGAATAGGGGGCATAAAAACACTCCAAAAATACCGAAAATGCAAATGGGAATGTCTGTATGGCAACACGGGATCTGAACTTCTCCATGGAGTCATTTTAAAAAACAGCAAAGCATTGTTCAAATGCATGGCACCACCCTCCCTCCCATTTCCATTTTTTCCCACTGCCCAGGAAAATATGATCCGAGTTCATTGGTGTGTGTATAATGAGGAGGTTACGGTGAGCTGAGAGAGGTCATGTAATTCCCCGTACCGAGGGACAGGCTTTTTGGGGGAGTTGGCTGAGCACTCCTGCTCTCTGATGCATGCACTCATGTGTGCCAGCGACGACCCCTCCAAATCCAAGGTTCTTCTTAGGCATCGGCTGCATAAAACTCAGACTGTATCAATATCCGCTGCTATCTGCACATTTTTTCCAACCAAAAACCAGAAATGAAACTAAAATGAATGATGTATGAATTGAGAAAATCAATGCGTTATCTGAAACAGCATGGTGAAGGATTAATCAAAGGATAAGAATGGCTGTTTATATATAATAATGCAATTTTTAAGAAGAAATGCTATTTAAAATATATAAATGATATGACACACACATAATGACACACACACACACACACACACAATGCCAAAATATGCCTGCAATGTATAGAAAAATAATTTCAATATTTTATATAATTTAAAAAATATGTATATAAAATTATATTACAAGTGTGATATGCAATAAAAAAAATTTAAGACACAATGCATACATACATATACACTTATGCATACACAATAATATTTTATACAGATAACTGAAAAAAATAAGAATTTATACAACTAATTGCTAATTAAATTAAAAGAAAGAAAGAAAGAAAGAAAGAAAGAAAGAAAGAAAGAAAGAAAGAAAGAAAGAAAGAAAGAAAGAAAGAAAGAAAGAAAGAAAGAAGAAATGCTATTTAAAATATATAAATTATATGACACACACATAATGACACACACACACACACACACACAATGCCAAAATATGCCTGCAATGTATAGAAAAATAATTTCAATATTTTATATAATTTAAAAAATATGTATATAAAATTATATTACAAGTGTGATATGCAATAAAAAAAATTTAAGACACAATGCATACATACATATACACTTATGCATACACAATAATATTTTATACAGATAACTGAAAAAAATAAGAATTTATACAACTAATTGCTAATTAAATTAAAAGAAAGAAAGAAAGAAAGAAAGAAAGAAAGAAAGAAAGAAAGAAAGATCCTGAACTTCACAAAGTGAGGTACGCTAAGTAAACTTTCTTTAGAACAGTATAGTCAGTGATTAACAAAATAAAATCTTGCTGATAGCTTTCATTTTCCATTACACACAATAACCAAATGGAAAATAATAAAAAGTCATCCTAAACTTCATTAAGTGGGCTCAGTTCATGAAAGTAACCTCTCAGATGTGGGAATAGGCTCTCCGAACTAGGGGTCACCCCCATTAGCATATCATTTGACAATATGGCCGGGTATTGTAGGAGAGCTTCCCTGAGGAGGCCTGCTCGTGCCTCCCAATGGACAAGAGGAACCACATCATTCCAGGGTTAAGTATCCCCACTTAATTATGATAAAGACATACGGCACAGTGCTATTCAGTCTCCCCGGCCTGTGTCAATACCCCGTATGGTCAATGCTCTTTTTCCTTTGACCGCCTGACCTCTTAATAAAGATTCATCCATCAACAAAATCCTCACCCCCGATCATTGCAAATCATTACGCCCAGACACGGCTGGCCTCT
>NW_015554073.1:57377-65818 GCF_001515605.1 Sinocyclocheilus anshuiensis
CATCACTCTGAAAAAAAAGTATACTAAAGCTGGGATGATACCCTTTCAAAAAAGTACTAATATTTACACTTTAGGTACAAATATGTATATTGATAAGGTACTAAAATGCAGCTTTTAGGGGTAAAAAAGGTACAAAGGTGTACTTTTTGAAAGCGTACCACGCTAGTGACAGCTTTTGTACATTTTTTCCTGAGAGTGTACAACACATTTTAGACCCCATTGACTTTCATTGTATGGATAAAAACAGGCATTTTTCAAAACATCTTCTTCTGTGTTCCACATTTGAAAGTCATACAGGTCTGAAATGACACAAGGGTGTAAACAATGACCGTATATTCATTTTGGGTGAACTATTCCTTTAAAAAGACACTTAGTATCTGCTCATTTATCAAAACCGCATATTGGAGCCAAATACAAAAGCAAGAAGGACGCCATCCTTCATCCTCTCTTCTGTCTGCGGAGGAACCCCTCCTCCTCCTCCCCCCTCGTGCCGAAGATGTTCTCCTGACCCCGCTTGCTTTGCAAAACTAGCGCAGTGCTCTAACCCGAGGGTATGTGTTGTCATGCAAGCGAGATAAGTTTATTCGGCGTGCGGCCGGCATTTGTTCCGTCAGGCGGTGTGGGCTCTGGACCCTGAGCACTAGCAGTGGGGAGCCCAGCTCAACACCTGCAGTGCTAGTGAGGTGGCTATGGAGATGCTTTGGCCACAACCCAAATATCTGCCTCTACCTTCTGCGCCGAGCCCAGACTAGGGAAAGCAGGAGGCAGCAATATTGTGGAACAAATGTCCTCTAATGTGAGCCTGCTGGTCGGAGGCTCCGGTGGGGCCCGCCACCGCATGGCCTAAATTTACCCTTCACGCAGGCCGGCCGGCAGCATGACTGAGGAGGTGCTAAAGGCAGGTTAACGCTGTGGGGACTTCCAGATGCTCCACGGCCCAGGCACTTTGGCCCAGCAACAAACAGGTGCTGACAGGAAGAGCCAGGCTCGGAGTTTAGGCATGCCAACGACTAGCGGGGGTAACTGAAGCCCTATAAATTGCCAGAATGATGTCCACTCGCTCTATTTACGTCTGCAGTGGGACAGGTTTGGAATGTACTTTTGAGACTTGAGATCAAAGTAACCCTCATCTAACCTATCAGTCGAAAAACTATCTAGTCATGAACTGACTGTAATTGAGAAAGTGGAGCGCTTTGGGATCGGAATGGTTCTTCTTTAGTTGAAAGCACTAAACCAAGTCTTTGAAGTTCATCTTTACGACTCTCGGAAGAAAAAACACAATTACAAGCACAGCTGCATACGGAGCTGTTAATGTTCGCCCTGCAAGAGACGAGCCTCTCACTAGAGGAAATGTTTTTGTTTGTCTGCTTGTGTTCCACTGTGATTTGAGAAGATTCTGAGATAAGGATTGCCGTCTCTCTCAGGGTTTCTAACAAAGAGAGGGTGGATGTACTAATTTGGAGCTAAAACTGACAGCGGTGACAAAAATTAATCCATATGTGCTCGTCCCCCCATTAGTGAAATAACAGTGTTTCTAGAAATAAACTGCCACAACCAGTTAATATCTACCCATTTATTCATAGATCACAGTACAGAGTTCAGCACAGATGTTCATTACGCAAAATGTGGAACACATTTACACTTTGCACAATAAGTTTGTCTCTCTATTTAAAAAAAATAAATAAATAAAATAAAATAAAAATAATAAAAGAGAGACAGAAAGATCTATAGGCCAAACTAGGCTAAGTGTGTCACAGTTCTTTTAATTCAAACTAAATTATATTATAAATTACAAATTATATTATATTACAAAATTATATTCAAGTTAAATAATGCATTATTTATGCATATTTTTACTATAACTACTACTGCTACTACAACAACAATTATAAAAATAAACTGATTATTATTATTATTATTACTATTATTATTCACTAAGTTACAGTATAATAATAATACAAAATATAATTAATAATTATTATTTATTTTAATTATTATTATACACTGTTACAGAATATTAATAACATTATTATTATTATTATTATTATTATTATTAATATTATTATTATTATTATTATTATTATATAGGATTTCACTAGGATAAATATACCTACTACATTTACAATTATCTAAATAAATTCCCATCACAGAACATCCATAAACATGCTCACTATTACTGCGCCATTACAAAGGCCAATGCTGTGGGGAGGGTAGTGGTGAAAACTATTTGAAATAATTTTCCTGATCAGTGGCCTCACTATCAATTGGAAAGCTTCCATCTGCAATACTGTGCTCTGTAAGAGAGAGCAATATAAACTGGAGGAAGGATGTCTCGAGTGAATGGAATTTACTTTTAGTGTTCCAAAAATGACTTTCCATTTTTTTATGCGATTGCTTTAATTTGTGTGCAATTAAAAGTTGCAAACGCGTGAAAACAAAGCAAGTACAGTTACAGCCAAATGCCATAAGCAACGCAAGGAGAGAGAGAGATGGAGGGAGGCAAACGGCAAGAAATCAGCCCGTCTGGAAGTTTACGGATCGGCGTTTCGAATCTGGGCGGTGGACTGCTTCTGTCTCAAATGAGCAGTCTGGGGCACAGCAATGCAACAGAAGGAGCTATAACCATAGCAACGGCCTAGTCCCCAGCTGTCACGCAGAAGTGGAGATGGGTGCTGCGAGCACGGAGGCCACTTAACCTCGGCTGCACTTCAACTTAGGGGAGTCAAGATGCTGTTCAAATCTTCACAGAACCCCACTTAATATGGAGACAATAAGCCCCGTGTGTAGACAAAGGATGCTTTTGAAACAGCCAATGAATAAATGAGCTATGCGAGGGCTCTTCATGTACATTAAGTGCCTTATCAGAACATTGGATGTCACCTTTCAGAGCGACGGAGAGAAAGGAACTGTGGGCTGTGCTTGGTTAAGCTCTCAAAAATGTGCACATCACATGTTCATTATGATTCATGAAATCACCAACATCCTTTTATTTGTCCCAGCCAAGAATAACCTTCATTCAGACGTGCTGTAACCTATTCATTGGACGGCAATGACGGTACAGCTCATTCAGCAGCTGAGCTCGCTAAGAAATAGCGGCACGTCTGCCGTGGGTATTCAATTACTGACCTGCATCCAATATGGGTAACTAGGTAACTTAGGTCAAGCCGTCCCATAATCGACAGCATGCATAATGTCAGCAATAATAATCTTCATTCATTCATTCATTCAAAAAAAAAAAAGGATCGAGAGCAAATCATGGCAAAAAAAGAAGTCAAATTCTTTTTTTAAAGCCTTATGAGAGTCACTTTCTTCACACTTTCCGAGCCTTTGAGTACTGTGAGTACTGATTTAGACTATTATGACAGATTTATACTATTTTATATTTACAGGCAGCCGTCATAAACACTGCCAAACCTTTAAAAAAATAAAAATGCCGTACGGGAAGATTAAAGAGACAATTTTTCACCGTACTTTCAGACTTCTTTACTCTATTTTATACTTACAGCTGGCTGATGGGTCTTTCACACAGCTTGTCTTACACATGTTTGTGTCAGTAAAGCATGAAGCAGTTCCTAGCAGTACAAAATTGTTTTTTAAAGGAAATCGAATCAAAACTAAAGCATCTATATGAGCCATTCCACAGCCACGTCATCTTTATTCTCGCCGTGTATTGAGCGAGCGATACCAGAGCCAGACCTTTTTGAATCATTTCCAAAAAACACACAAGCCATTTGTTTTCCAAATGCGTGTTTGCATGATTAATGCAGCGTAAACAATGCTACCAACCCAAATTCATAACATATGACTTTTAGGGATTGCAAGGTTACGGGCACCAATTTGAATATGACACTATGATGCATAAGTATTTTGCGGCATATCATAAATAGCAATTGGTATTCATCATAATTTGCGGCTAAGCAAAGCCAGCCCCCTCCTGAGAAGGTCATCTCCATATTAATACGACAGAACAATACTCAGATGAGTAACGATCCATTCCAAATGACAATGTTTGTTTCTAATGACCACTTCACCCAGGCCCGACTTGTAGAAACTTGCCATATTGTCACACATCAGCAGGGTTAGTGAGGCAATCGCCTCAGCCATCTGATGAGTCTGATAAATGCTTTTTTAGTATTATTTTGGTTGTTTTGTTTCATCCACATGTTCTCGGTTTAAATAAATAAACCCGTTCTAACCTTATAAGGTGGATTTCTGTGGCTAAAGCCCACACAGAGTGTGCATTAGTATTCTGTTTGGTAGAGATGAAAGCTCATGGTTCTATCAGATATTTTGCTGGGGGCTGAATACAGAGTGTCACTCCAAGACTCTCAGCCCCCAAAAGCCTCTTCAGCAGCGCTAGAGCTGCATTTCCTATCTCTTCCCAGCTCAGTGATATACTGCACACACCACGGATATTGAATTCCACGCACATCTGTACAGAAGAGCTTTTAGGAGGAACCCAGGCTGAGGCTTTTCCTTGCACTGCCTTTCCTGCAAAGCATTTCCCTCAGACTCCTAGATGTATAGAAATTCAGCTTAAAAGTATATTGGAGAGTCGAAAAGGGGTTTTCGTAACTGTGGTGAGGGGAAAAAAAAATCTTGTTTAAAAAATCCATTTTGCTGCTTGTTTTCAAGTTAAAGATGCCACTAATGCAGAACAATGTAATAAAAAAACATATTTTTAAGACATGATGGAACATTATAATTCACAATGAAGTGACTTTCTAGCTGCTCCCTATTTAAACTAAATAGTGGTTGCCAATGTGACTAAAATCTTCACCACAATAGGAGTAATTTTCTACTATAGTAACGATAGACATCACAGTATAGAAATTCTGTCTGAAATGTGGCTTGTCTCTATTTGAAATCAAAGCCATATCCTATATTTCTCAAGAATTAAAATGTAAAAATGTTGAACTCAAATCAGACATTTCAACAACTGGTTATATTCACTTATAATCAACTAATCATATTTTTATTAATACTTTTTGAGAAAAGCTCTTTGATGCTTAGACCAAAACCAACTAATATTTATATCTCTTATATGACATTTAATTACATACTGTGGCACTAATGCTACACAACATAATTAATACAACATGGCAAGATCTAAATCCAGAGGATTATTTATAAATTATACATTATACATATTGCCCATCCTTAAAACTTGCTCTGTTAAATCATTAGGGCATTATAAACATAACAGACTTTCCGTAAAGCTGCTTTGAAACAATGCATATTGTGAAATATTACTTAATGCATTTTTAAAATGTCAGAAGTAGGCTAAGTAAGGTAAAACATTATAACAAATTCTAAAAAAAAAAAAAACATGCCAGAAATGTACACATAGTCCAAATTGAACAAGTATAAAATACATATATATATATATATATATATATATATATGTGTGTGTGTGTGCGTGTGTGTGTGACTTGTTTCTATTAAACTTTCTGGTTGAAGGCTTCAAAAAATGGATCAAACACTGTGTATCATGCTGCGAATGCAAACTAAAACGTGCAGAGTATACTCAGAAAACACATTTACATAATACAAAAAACAATCGAGTGCGGTCTTCCTCTGCTCTGTTGTTTCTGTATGTGTGTGTGCAAGTGTCATCTTCACAGTGACATACATTGGCGGTGACAGAGGTCAGACGGGCTGGCCTGTTGTTTTGAAAAGGAAAATGCGGCATTGTCCTGCTGTAGTCTCCTCTGGCTGGGAGGCATGCTCTAATCAGGACTCTCCCCTTTTCACTCTGGCTACAGAGGAGTGAGAGGCGGCCTGCGGTCTCTGAGGGGACCTGCCTTCACCCATCCTCTGGGACCCCTCAATGGGCTTTAGAGGCCAAATGAGGTGTAAGTCTATTAAAAGGGGGTTTGTCTGCAGATTTCAAGCCCATTGAGAGTGTTTGCCATGTCAGTCAGGTGCAGTTAATTCAAAAAGCATCGACTTTACCTTCAAGAGAGAAAATAATAAGTGGATAGACTGAATAAAGATTATAAGAACTTATAAGAATTTTAGTTGCCTGTTGAAGATCGTAAACGCGCAGCCATGTATTTAAATGAGTATAATTAAACAAAAAAACAACCGAATGAATGAGCACTTCAGCAATTGTAGAGTCTGGACCATATGCCCTACAAACAGATGAAGGAAAGATAGATTAAACAGGCCCTGTTTATTCATATGGAGTACCAAGATGAAGAATGGTCTCCAACAAGCAGTGCATTTTGGAGGACGCTGTCGTCACACTATTCATTATATAGGAGTGCCTGTGGGTCATCATGCTTTATCTAAATCAGGTTCTAGCCCATTTTCCCCCAATACCGCCAGGCAAGAGCCATGTGTTCTCTGATTAACCTACTTCAGGTGGAGTCTTCAAGACCTGCCCTTCCAATGCGATCTCCTTGAGAATATAGAGCTAGCGTGATCATTCTGGGTCATGTGATATGACGTGACAACAATTTGACTCTTCAGTTCGTTAAATCTCAAAGACGTGCAGTGCAGATACTTCTGACAAATGCATTTCACCAAATGTAAGCCGAATCTATGGCAAACAAGTTGGCTTAGTGGGATTAAATTTCCATTTCCCTTTAATTAAGAGTCTACAGTATGCTGATAGTAAGGCTATGCTGATAGCCTTACACTGGGACAGATGTTCTAGCCTGGAAGCTATGATAAACAACACAGTCACGCCACTGTTTTTGTCGCAAGGCATTGAAATGCACCATAAAGCGTTGACGTGCCCCCTTCCAAAGTAGACTTAAAAAACGGGTTACGTGACAAGAGGCAGCAATCTAATTCAGCCCGGGATGGACTGTCAGGGCTAATTACACGTGATTGTGAAAGTGTGCCTCAGAGCCGAAAAATTTAATTTGCTATTGATTTGCTACTTAAATGCCTCACGTCCATTCTTATCATTATTACATGGAAGCCACAATGCCAATATGCAGAGACCCAACACTTCAAAGTACAAGTCCTGGCTCAAGGTACTTTCTTTACAAAGGAAAAAATGCAACATGAAACATTGGATTAATTTCTTTATATACCTGCCCCCAGATTACGAGACCTCAGTCTGTCAGACACACTTGTGTGGGACAAGAAAACAAGCTGATTAATATTCATGTATATTACTTTGACTACATACGCTCTGATCCTGTTTATGTGAAACGCCTCACAAACCTGCCATATTCGTTTAAACAGCATATATAAAATAAAAAAAACAAGCTGAATGCTAGATTGTTGCTAAAGAATATGAGGATGTATTTAGAAGATATAAGCCTTTTTATACTTGTTCTATGGGAATATTGGAAACCAAAAGATATAAATTAAATAAAATTAATATTAATATTCATATTATATACAGTATATATACATAAACTACCATTTAAAAGTTTGGGGTCAGAAAGTACTAAACAAATGAATACTTTCATACAGCAAGAATGTATTAAATTGATCAAAAGCGACAGTAAAGATATACATGCTGTTCTTTTGAATTTTGTAATGATCCAAATATCTTAAAAAAAGGTTTCCAACTGTTTTCAACACAATAATAAATGTTTACTCAGCACCAAATCAGCATAGTAGAATGATTTCTGAAGGATCATGTGACACTGGAGAAATAGCTGCTGAAAAGTTTTGACATCACAACAACATTGTAAAATATATTAATATAGAAATATTTATTTGTATTTAAATACTATTTTACTGTATTTTAATCAAATAAATCCACTTTTAAAAAATCATATAAAGTTCATAATTTCTTAACAATATAAGTAAGCCTTTAAGTATTTGATTTCCCCAAAAAGTGAAACACTGTGCCTCTGTAGTGTATCCAAACCAGCTTAACATGACGACATGTGCTCAACCAATTGCGTGACTTTGGGGCTGGGCTATCCAACCAATGGCATACAGAGTGAGTGCCAAGGAAACCCATTTAAAGGGGTCATATGATGCGATTTAAATTTTTCCTTTCTCTTTGAAGTGTTACAAGCTCTTGGTGCATAAATAAGATCTATAAAGTTGCAAAGACTAAAGTCTCAAATCCAAAGAGATATTCTTTATAAAATTGAAGAGTCAACCATGCCTACCTAAAACGGCTCGTTCTAACACGCCCCCACATGTCTACGTCACAATGTGGGAAGATTTGCATAACGCCGCCCAAATGTTCACGCAAAGAAAGAAGGCGTAACTTTTATTCTCGCTGTAGTATTGTTGCTGCCGCCATGTCGTGAAGGCGCTGTGTGTTTCGTTGTGAAAGAGAAATTACTTTGTTTGGCCTTCCAAAAGAGGACGATATCCGCTTCGTCATGCCTCGAGCTGATCCGTGCTGGTCGCTGAGGAAATACATCAACTTCGTGCTGTCGATAGCCGGATCGGCTTTCACCGGGGACGAAGCGGAGTCCAGCCCAGGGTCGGCACATGTGGTTGCCATTCGACGAATC
>NW_015554073.1:65869-79223 GCF_001515605.1 Sinocyclocheilus anshuiensis
AACACTGTTCCAGAACACTTCAACCCAAATATTCAGATGTGTGCAGCACATTTTATGGAGGACTATTTCCTGATCCTGGTAGAGTAGACTACAATGCCGGCTGTTCTGACTCACAGACTGTAAGTACGTTTTCATTTAAAGGATTTGCCACTGATGATTCAAACGCGAGTTTTAAGCAGTGTAGAGTAGCGCTTGTTTGTCATTTCTCCGATCACAAATGCAGACATGGTTTTATGTTTACGCGGCGCGATGCAACGCAACGCGTAAAAATACAGTATAAGTCATTATAATCCATAATTATGTCCCCACTGGATGCAACAAATGCCTCGTTTATAATGTGTTTTAATGTTTTTGAATCGTCGCTCCGGCCAGACAGGGCATCACAGTATGGTAAGGGGCGTAACATTTCCGTCACACGCTTGAGGTATTCGGCCAATCACAATGCACTGGATAGCTGGCCAATCACAGCACACCTCGCTTTTCAGACCGATGAGCTTTGTAAAAATCGACACGTTTCAGAAAGGCAGGCATAGAGGAGAAACAATAATGTACAGTTTGTGGAAAATGTGTTTTTTTAACTTTAAACCGCATAAACACATTTCATTACACAAAATACACAAAATAATATTCTTTTTAGCAACATCTAAATTCTTTTTAGCAAATATTCATTATTTTTGCACCATATTTTGTTCGATGAAGCCCACAGACCTGAAACTAATGTTAATTACACATTTCACTTTTGAAATGTGCTTAAAACATACTGACTTTTTCCAATCATGCTCAGAGTTTTACTAGCTTGTTACCTGGTACGTTAATTACTCTTCTTCCCTACCTTAACTGAACACATAATTGCTGAGGTTAATTTTCCAAACTAAAAACAAAATGTGTTGCACTTTATTTTTCATAAGATGCACTTTATTTTTACATAAGAAAGTACTGGGTAACTACTTGGGTTAAGGTTAGGTTAGGGATAGGTTCAGGGTTAGTACCTAGTTACTGCAATTATTATAATAAGTACATATATGCGGAACAGGTCTGTAAAATAAAGTACTACCACAAAATGTATGCTAACTATTGTCAACAGTTGTGATATGTTGGATAAGCAACATTGCTAGCTGCCAAATATTTCGATGAGTTGAGTAGTGTTTATTGAACAGCACTGGAGGAGACACAAGCAATTGTGTGAGTGTGGATTTGTTTTAGAGAAGATGAGGCAGTGGGTGACGCTTGGGTGGCTGTGAATTAGAATTAGTGGCATACATTGACTGGTATAAGAGCACTGGAAATGATGTTCTACCTGTTACTGAGCCTTAAGGATTTCCCTTCAACAAGAATCTACCACAGCTCCTCCTAAGTCAACTAGTCAATGGTGGAAACGTCCCCACTAAAAATTACAATTCTGTCATCATTTACTCACCCTCATGTTGTTACAAACCTGTGTGACTTTCTCTTTTACGGATATAAAAGAAGAAGAATGTTGGTAACCAAACAGTTTTGGTGCCCACTGACTTCCACTGTATGGCCCAAAAAAAAATTCTCAAAATATCTTCTTTTATGTTTGACAGAAGAAATTAGGTCATATGATTTTGGAACAACATGAGGGCAATTAATGATAACAGAATTATTATTTTTTTTGGTAAACAGCCATAGGTAGACACATTCTAGCTCAGTTAAAGCACAATAATTAGAAATTATGATAAAGGCTGTACAATAGATCTGTTTGTTAATATTAGTTAATAGCTAACATGAAATAAACAATACAGCATTTACTAATATCATGTTAATTTCTGCATATACCAATACATTTTTGGCATTTCAAGGTGTAAAAATTAACTTAAGTCAATGTTATTTTATCAAATATACTACTGATAATTCATTTCTTTCATAATACCTTAACTAAGGGCAATGAATGCTTGAAATGAAAAAAAAAAGTTAATGACGTTGCCTAATACATTAAATCATTAATGAATCGAACCTTATTGTAAATACTTACTGAAATTATTTTGCATTATTTAAATTATCTCTAAAACAATTATTTTTGTTAGTCCAGAGATATAGCTACTACTAACAAACCTCAACAGAATGAGTAAGGAACTGTTTCATATAGGATGCTGTAACACCCTGTGGACTGTTTGTTGTGGTTTCTTCCCTTTGTGTTGGTTTAGCCCATCTAATCATTAGTTAATCACCGTCATTGTGCTCACCTGTCTGCCTCTAATTATTCACCCCATATTAGTTCCTGTCTGTCTGAGCATTGGTGTCGGTTATTGTTAATGTTACCCCGAGTGTGTGTCTCACCTACCTCAACCTGCCTTGTTGTGTCTACAATAAATGTCATTATTGGAATCCTTGTCGTCCTCGTCGTCCTGCCTGCCTCCACACACCCGTTTCCGTGACAGATGCGTTCTGGAAGCACAACAGAATAAAGCTCAAAATATAACTACATTTAACTTGACATGGTGTCTTATAAAAAAAATCAGGCACTTGTCACACAAGATGCTGAACATAGCAATAAGTGACACTAATTTGCCTCAGCATGTGTAGAATTAAAAATAATTTTAAAAACTAGCTAAATATGAATACAAAAATCACAAATAAGAAAACATGCATTCTGTGTGAACTGCCCCTAAATGCCTTTGAATTATCCTCAACTGGAAGATGTTTTTTAGGAAATAGTGATTTACTGTGATTAATTTGATTAATAAATCAGCATATTATTTTTAATAATTTGACATCCCTAAATAAAAATGAATCTATGGAATAATCTGCAGAAGGCATTAATGATCAATGTCAAAAAAACTGTATTAAAGGGTTAGTTCACCCAAAACTGAAAATTAGCCCATAAATTACTTACCCTCAAGTCATCCTAGGTACTGTATATGACTTTCTTCTTTCAGACGAATCCAGTTGGAGTTATATTAAAAAATGTCTTTGATCTTTCAAGCTGTTTCATGGCACTCAGCGGGTGGTGCATGGATCAGTCCAAAAGCACTTAATTAAAATGCGCCCATCCATAAAAAAAGAGTGTCTCACACGCATTACTGTGGGAAGTAGGGGTGCTGAGGGTGTTGCAGCACCCCCTGGCGTGTAGTCCAAGAAAAAATGGGGGGCTGGGAGTGCGGTGTTAAAAATAAATAAATGGAAATTTTGTAATAAAAAATAAATAAAACTAATTTTATTAATTTGTATATTCCTTAAAATTCATAGAAAAAAAGTAGCCTAAGCCTACAATGACAGTAAGCAACAGTAAAACATGAATTAAGTTGAATCAAATTGATTGTGAAAGCCGTTTCAACTTAACCAGTTAAACTTGTTTATGCTTCATTTACATAGCCTTCCTTATATGGTATCAGCCTATATATGGGTTCATTTGAAAGTTTGGAGTGTCTTCTTTACAAAGAATACCATTCCTTTTGGTTTTAGCGATGAAAAATTTTGTCACCTCTGAGCGAATTTACATTTATACTCGTAGCACTGCTTCAGTCAGCCGCAAACAGCCACAAATATCTATATACTCTATATTATCTTTTAGATTAGGATCTCTTCTTTCAAACAAGACCATTTTCACGTTTCTGCGTGCTTCCATCGGTGAGATATAGAGCGTTTTGTCCAGGTTCCGAAATAGACGCTTGTCTGGAAAACAGGCGCTCTCCATATCATAAGAGCGCACAGCCAGCGCGTCTGATGTTTTAGAGATCTGTGGTCGCTTGTGGACTGCAATTGGTCAGATTACATGTCTCAACTCGGCGGCCATTTCAGAGCCATGAAATTTGACACCTCTGCGGCACTAGAGGGGGGAGAGGGGGTAGGCGAAAATACCAAAAAAACGCCCTGAGCTTAAGTGACTTAGGAAGTCATGTGTTGCCATGACTTTTTGATAATATTATTACGCCGTACCCAAATCAAGAATTAACGACCATTTCTACAGCCAATGCAAAGATACAGCAGAGAAAGAGCGAGAGCGACTATTTACCTCAGCAGCAGCCAATCTCGCATTCTCGCATCTGCAGCGATTATTTTGATCTTTAACATTAGATCTTTCCTATTCTTGAAAAAAATTTATGCTTAAGGTTAATTCAGTATTACTCTTAATGAAAAAAAAATCCCACACACATCAGCAATACTACAATGACAAAGTAATTATATTAAACATAAAATTTTTATTAACAGAACTAATAAGACATTCGCGTTGCAACAAATAAATAAAAGGTTTTTGGAATTTTCCCCTTACTTAGTTTGTGGCTCATTATTATTATTAATAATAATAAAAATAAGCTATACAATAAAAAAGTACAATGACAAATTCACTTATATTAAACTTTGAACTTTTATTAACAATATGAATAAGGAAAATATGTTTTACCCGCATTGTAACACAAATAAACAGTCTTTGGATTTCCCCTTTCTTTAAGTGTAAAACGATTGTAGTTTGTGGTTCATTATCCTATTAATAAAACACATCAGCCATAAAATAGTACAATGGCAAATTTGCATAGGCCTATATTAAACATCTAACTTTTATTAACAAAATGAATAAGACGGATATAGCCTACTTGCGTTGAAGGCCAACCCAAATAAATAAGGTATTTTACCTCTTTTAAAACAAATGCTTAGTTTGTGGTTCATTGTTTTATTTATTTTTATATATATTTTTTTTTAATGAAAACACTTTCTCAAACTCACTCTCGTCATGTGACCAAACTCCGACTGGATTCGTCTGAAAGAAGAAAGTCATATACACCTAGGATGACTTGAGGGTGAGTAATTTATAGGCTAATTTTCATTTTTGGGTGAACTAACCCTTTAATTGTACCACATATATAGTGTACATGAACTGAGCTGCTCTGATTTTTCCACCAAATTCAGGCTCAAAAGACTGAGCTCAAAAGACTGTGTGTCTGTCTTTGCCCCTGGAGACTGTGGCTGCAAGTGTAAAACCACTTCAGTCTTTGTAGTTGGGGCTGAGGTCACCAGACCAACATTGACCTTTGCAGTCCTATTTCAGTGATGGGCATTTGTCACTCTGTGGAGGCCGATGTGTGGTAATAGATTATTGACCATCGCACAAGTCTCATCTCGCCATGCGTCCAGAGCCCCGCTGTTTTCTTTATCACCAGAACGGAAGCCTGCAGCCATGAAGAGAAGCACCTAATCCACATTTTACACTTCAAATGCCGAATTACACACATAATGTAGCTATAACATACAGAAGACTCTGTAGAAACACGGACATCATGTTTAGTTATCAGGTAATGCTTCTTTTAGCATCACTGGACACATCTACTTGATGCTTTTGACAAATTTATCCTCGCTTTCTCATTCTGGCTCTGGATTTTTTTATGTAAATCCTAGTAAAAATGTAATACATTTAAATATATATTTATTTCATACTAAGTATAGTTAAAATCTATTAAAGGGGTCATATGATGCTTTTTTAAAGATCATTATTTTGTGTATTTGGTGTAACAGAATATGTTGACACGCTTTAATGTTCAAAAAACACATTATTTTAACATATTTACTGACATATCGCTCAAGACTTACTGATATAAAAATTGTAATTAAACTTTATTTGGAGTACCACTTGTGCACAATGCACATTTCTTAATATTAAGCCTAAAATGTGTTTTAATGTCACTATTGATAAGGATTGTAAGGTCTTTGAATGGTATCAGTCTTTAAATGCAAAATATTTAAAGTGAACCTAAAGTATACTTACAATATTTCGACTTTAGCACAATTAAATATAATTCATTTCAATTCAATGGTTTTAAGATGGTTTAGATCCTACCTGTCCGATTGCTACCACTTTGTTTATTTAAATGGGGAGTCATCTCAATTATCACCAGTAAAGTATGGAGTGCCACAAGGATCTGTCCTAGGTCCTCTGCTATTTTCAATATACATGTTACCCCTTGGTAATATTATTAGAAAATACAGAATTAGTTTCCATTGTTATGCTGATGATACTCAACTATATATCTCAACAAGACCAGATGAAACTTCTAAATTATCTAAGCTACTTCCGTATATCTTTAGTTGGACTTAGTTGGACACAATTAAAATGCATTAAGTACAAAACTAGTTGTTCCAATTTAGCAGACTTTAAGTATACCAGTACAATTGCAGGGTATTTTTATTAAGTACATAAATATGTAAATGCATTTGTAGTACACTTAGCATGAAATAAATGTGTTTCAAATACATTTTAGTATAATTATTTTTCACTAGGGAACACAGCAAACCAGTACTGGATGTTATTAAAAAAAACAGTAATTGCAACTTTCTAATTTTATTTTCTAAATAAAGTAGGATTAGGTTACTAATTATGCTCTTTGAATAGCAAATACATTATTTATTGTTTGAGATCATTTTCTAAAACCTACAGTACTTCGACCTTTATCAGACAGAAAAACACCAAATCATCATTCAGGATGTACTGGACAAAGTCATTGATTTATTTAAATAATATTTACGCAATTTTTATCTTTACGTAATCTAATAAACTTTTCAAAACATCCACTCTCTTCTAGAAATGCATAAATATGGAAATTTTAGCTAATACCGATTTTATATTTTAAAGCAATTATCCATATATTGGCCTATATTAAATTATCAATCTACTATTTGCAAGACTGATTACATTTGGATTATGTCTATCCAAATAATAATATAACAAAGAATTAAGATTAAAGCAAAATGTCAATGTGTCATGTACAATAAAATAATCTGGTTTGGATTAAACATTATTTTGTGTTTAAAAATAGAGAAACTAGAAATATCCATCTCATTTCTCACTTTATCAACTACTGAAAAGGTCTAACTGTACACACGCACACTGACAACATGAAAGTGAGCCACCACAATCATAAAATATGCTTTTGTTGGTTGTAATGTCTGGATTTTAATTCACTCAATTGTGTATCACAGCAACAGAGCTACGAGAACAATAACTTTAACGTGATTACTGAAAAACAGCAATTCTGAGTGCAAATCACTCCTCAGATTTTATATGTAAATAAATACAACAAACAGGAGAAAAAAATAAACTTACAATCTAAAAGTGAGAAACAGAGCAATGAAACAGCATTGTGATTCGCTCTATGTTGTGTATTTTGTTTTTAGCACAGTCTGGAATTTTGATTATATGATAATTCATCTCTGAGCTCCAATTTACCCCCTGCTGCTCGCTTTCTATGTTGGACCATTTTGTGAACGGTCCCCCAGAATGCTAAATGAGCGACTCGTTAAAAAAAGCCTGTCTTCCAGCTAAACCACATATTTATGGACATATTTGTTAGCTTTTTGTCAACATTAAACCTTTGGGCAAATGAAGTGTCCATTATGTGTTATTTTCTGCTCAAAGAAAAGTTCTGCTCAACTTTGTCTTGGAGTTCTTTCACAATTTGGGTTTACATTGACTTTTTTGAGGCAGACGGTACAAACGATTACACACTGAAGGCTTTGACTTTGGCCTCGGCCCTCCATAAGTGATTCCCTGCATTGTAATGGGTTAGACGTGGGACCCGAGGTCTGCAATATGTCCCTCTCTAGAACACTGTATAATAACTACCCGCTGTTCTGAGTCTCCGGCCCTGTCTGTCAAACAATCTGGGGACATTTAGTGTTATTTCACCACTGCTTATTTAGCCACAGGAAGCCTATTAATGTCAGCAGGCTTCATCCTCTTTGGAAGCTATCAAAGAGAGAGCTTGTGTGCCATTATTTTAATATCTGCGCACACTAAACACTGATAGGCTGATAACATTCTGTGCAACTCATATTACATATATTAAAGATTTCAAACCCCAATGCAAAGACAATAATATTACATATGACATCTAAATTGATTCTTAAGCACCTTCAGGTGTATTTCTGGCACTATCCCAAGCATTTATTAGCCTTTAAGTGAACCGCATCCTCGACGGTAGTACGCAGGTAATAGAAGATTTGATTCTATCGGTTGATACAATCTGCTGGCACAGAACAAAACACTTTGACTGGTTGTGGCGGCAGTGCCAACAGAAAACATCATAGATTATTAACCCTTTTTGTTGTCTGGCATCAGTAGCAGATGGTGCCGCACATTGGAGCGAGATAACAGCTGTCAATTTCAAGGTACTGCCTCTAGTGGAGCAATTTTTTTTTCCTTTTTGTTGCCTCATAGGGAGCTGGAGATGATTTTTTAAAACATAATAACCAAAACCGATGCACTTCCTCACCCTGATGAATTCCCAGCCCTGAAAAACCTCAGATGTATCGCTGTATACGCGCACATGTACACAATAGATGGACCGGAGGTGGTGCACTATAGGGAAAAGCCGGTAGTGGCTGCCCTAGTTGTCTTGAACGCGCATAAGCTGTCTCCTTCACTGACTCCTTTTAAATTAACTGAATCCTCCAAATAAATTCCTCATTGTGGGCTCTCAAAGCACAGGAAAGTTGCATTTCACCCAAGTGGCGGCTTGGGAATTGTCCTTCTAACCCACTCCCGTTCTTCTGATTTACATGAGAAAGGCAAGGGCTCGGAGAACTGGCCCCAGAGCTGAACCACTCCTCATTTATTCATTTCTTTACCAACATCACTCGCTTTCCATCAGGGGCTGCTGAGGAAATCATAGTAGCAATTTAGATTTGGTTTAACATACTCCTGGGGAAAGAGGACAGGGAATTGCCTCTATGTAGCATGTCTGCTTTCCCGCGCCAAACGCGATCGGTATCAGTTGAAAAGGCAAGAGATCAGAGTGGCATTCAGCCTCGGGTAAACACAGAAAACCTGCACTTTCACTGGTTTAGTGCTAGATTAAACTCTTTAAAATACCTCAATATCCACATAATGACTTTAAAACCGAGTGACAACGTAGTTAGGCACATTGGCTAATAGCCGATCATACACGCTACGTGGCTCAATTGCACACCTGGTTTGAGAGCACTTCGACAAACCGTAGTCAATTCTAATACAAGCTCCTGAAGCAGATATTCAATCGCAATGGCAAAGTTTCATGATCAAATGGAATGCATCAATTCAGCACTTGAAGGAAATCAATTTGGAGTGTTATTTCACCACTGCTTATTTAGCCACAGGAAGCCTATTAATGTCAGCAGGCTTCATCCTCTTTGGAAGCTATCAAAGAGAGAGCTTGTGTGCCATTATTTTAATATCTGCGCACACTAAACACTGATAGGCTGATAACATTCTGTGCAACTCATATTACATATATTAAAGATTTCAAACCCCAATGCAAAGACAATAATATTACATATGACATCTAAATTGATTCTTAAGCACCTTCAGGTGTATTTCTGGCACTATCCCAAGCATTTATTAGCCTTTAAGTGAACCGCATCCTCGACGGTAGTACGCAGGTAATAGAAGATTTGATTCTATCGGTTGATACAATCTGCTGGCACAGAACAAAACACTTTGACTGGTTGTGGCGGCAGTGCCAACAGAAAACATCATAGATTATTAACCCTTTTTGTTGTCTGGCATCAGTAGCAGATGGTGCCGCACATTGGAGCGAGATAACAGCTGTCAATTTCAAGGTACTGCCTCTAGTGGAGCAATTTTTTTTTCCTTTTTGTTGCCTCATAGGGAGCTGGAGATGATTTTTTAAAACATAATAACCAAAACCGATGCACTTCCTCACCCTGATGAATTCCCAGCCCTGAAAAACCATTGACCTCAGCTCTCTCATCATCCAGGGTGACATGCCTCTTTATATGCCTGTCTGCTTTTGCACTCATCAGCACAGCTCAGTACAAGAGTCAGGCTGGTTTCAAAATCAAGCAGAATCAGTCTGGGTCACGCAATGGCTCTTTTACAAAACCCAGTGAACTGCCCCGCTATCGCCTGCCTACATAGGGAGCTGCCTTTTAAAACAGCATACTAACTGAAATGGAACCTCAAAAATGATTTGGAATACTCTACATACGCACATGCACCCCATAAAATAGCATTACACGCATAGGAGAAGCCCCTGTTGAAAAAAACTGCATATGCTGTTAGGTATGTTTTGAAGCATGACTGCTGGTTTGAGCTGGTTTAAGCTGGTTCTTAGCTGGTCATGAGCTGGTCCTAAGCTGGTCCTGAGCAAGATCTAGTTGCTTAGGACCAGCATATGACCAGCACATGACCAGCTTAAACCAGCTCATGACCAGCAGCCATGCTTCAAAACATACCTAACCAGCATATGCTGTTTTTTTCAAAAGGGTCAGCTCCCCATTGAGTGCGTTTATATACACCTGCCTCTGTAGAAAGTGAACAAGGAGGATATAAGTTTCAGCTGGCATTTTGCAGTACTGGGGGTTTTAATACTTTATGTAGTATCACAACTCACATAATAAATCTGAGTCAGATACACAAATGCTTGTTTTGATGTCAATAATGGGTTATAACATGATTTTTTATATAAAGGTATTGTAAGCACAGTTTTCTTGTGTTGCAGATTACTGGTTTGCATGTAGGTCGTTAAAATGGGTTTCAGTAAACTATTAGATGTGCCTGTAAATGTGCTCATTGACTCCAATAAAGTTCTGCATTAGCATGTTGCTAAGCTAACAATAATAATGTAAGAAGCATAAAATTGCATTTTCAAATATTAAGCAAAACAGCTTTTTTAATTCTGGTTTTTAGCAATACTTTTCAATACTGACTGAAATATGATATTTACCTCATCCTGGTTTACTTTTTTTCGTCTGAGCTTGTCGCATGCCACTTTTTAAAACTAAAAATCTTGAAAGGTAGCTTAATTATGCTTGCATTTGAGGCATTTGTATGACTCCTTAAAAGTCCATTCAGCAGGTTCTTAGTTAAAATTAGCATCGCTATTTTTCGCATGTTTTAAATAGCGATACCACAGTGGTGCTAGATGCTGTACTGCCATTTATCACGATTAAGCAGGATTTTCTTTCTCATGAGTTTTATTAAACTTAAATTGTACTTATTCTACTGAGGTTTAGAACAGTCTACCCTTACCTGTCCAACAAAAAATCCTCAAATCTTTCAACCTTTCATTTGCCATACCAATGTTTACACTCATTTACCAAATAACACTAATAGCGTGAGGATTCTCTCTGTCATTTAGTGAAATACAGGGGGTCATGTCATTTGAGAATGGAATAATACACTGAGGAGTGACCTATATAATTAAAACCCTTTTTATAGAAAACTACTACAATCTACAATGTACACCATTCAGATGAGTCCTCACAAAACAATTATTTCTTAATGTGTAAAACTTTTAAAATTAGCACTAAACTACTGAATGCACCTTTAAAATGCAGCCTATACCATGCAGTCGCTAGGTTATATGTCACTGAAAAGATGATGTCATGTATTTTGAGTGTTTGAATACTGTTCGCTATTAACTTGCTGAGTGTTCAGGAAATTGTGAACAATGCGACCAGATAGTAAGAGTACAATATTATATACATACATTATCATTTCATTATCAAGCTTACCTGGGTATAAATACTCCCTACGCTGAAGAGGGCTTTAGGCTACAAATATTTATTTGCTGCATAACAATGGAAAAATCTCTCTCTCTCTTACTTGGACGCACCGTACAGCTTAAAAGAAAAAGCATTTCATTTACATAAAAAAGGTTTTCATTTTCATAATTAGCATACTTTACTGTTTAGTTCCTCAATACATCCTCCTTAGCTCCCCCTGTTATTTATCTTAAATGGTATCCTCCCCCAGAAAGATTAATTGAAGCTGGGATAAAACAAAATGGCTCCCAGGGGGTGGACGACTGTTTGTTATTCATGTTGGTCTGAAAACGGCAACAGTAAATCCTCTAAATTGTTGTTAAGCTGGGGTATTACCATATGTGTGCCATTTCCACAGACTGACAGCCCCCTTGGATCAACTGGGGACTATTGATCCTACAACACTCCATTTCAAGTTAATTGTGCTTGAAATGAGGTGCGCACTCTCGAGCATACCTTTGTTTGAAAGGTGGTTATTTATTTTTATTTGGCCGGATGTTGATATCTGGGAAACAGGAAATATTCTTTTCTCTTTTGTTATTTTTTATTTTTTTTTAACCAGTGCCGGAGCTGTGATTAGCCTACTTCAATTTGTCAATACCTGAAATGTACACTGTTGCCAGTAAATTACTGTAATTAAGATTTGCAGTAGCAAACCGTATTTTATTTACAGTAGCAAACTGTACTGTTAATTACCGTAAATTACTGAAAAAAATCCAATTCACCTGTATACTACTGTAATTCATTCATTTTAATATAGATTTCATTTGATTTTATCATTTTTATATAGAATTCATTTTATTTTTATCCTACATAGGTACTACTGGCATTCAATTAAAACAGACACAATAATTATAAAATATCAAATTCTTTATTTAATCAATGCATGTATAACACTTAAAAATACAGTCTTCCAATGCTGGAACAGTGCATCTTCACCACATCTCCTGTCTTAGGACGTTTTGCAG
This sequence comes from Sinocyclocheilus anshuiensis, assembly GCF_001515605.1. Classification (NCBI taxonomy): domain Eukaryota; kingdom Metazoa; phylum Chordata; class Actinopteri; order Cypriniformes; family Cyprinidae; genus Sinocyclocheilus; species Sinocyclocheilus anshuiensis. Next base: position 78,331 of record NW_015554073.1, read on the forward strand.
TGCATTATGTTGTATCCTCTGGATTTATCCTCACAAAGAATCTTCAGGCAACAGAAACATAATGGGGAAAAAATACATCGCCATCTGCAAAACCCAGGTGCCGATCCAAAAAGTGGCCACCACCTTTGCTCACCATCCACTTTGTTAGTGACAGAAATGTGTTCCCTGAAAAACAAGAAGTAGAAATGACACACTTTTAAAAGGCAAACCCCATATAGAATACACAAACCTCTCAAAACCATAGGCAAGTTGTTCTCTTACCATGAATTATCAGTCTCAGGGTGGCTGGCATGCTCATGTCTTTCTTGATGCTTCATTGCAGTTGCCTTTAAACACAAATACAAAAAAATGCAGTAAATTTTAAATTCCACTGAAATCTATAACAAACTAATTCTAAAACTAGAAAGACAGCTAGACATAAAACTAGTATAACCTAGCTAACATACAATTTATTTTCTCAATATAGGCTACTGGCCAACATTAACTAACACCTGAACAAAATTTCACATGAGTTAACTTAATGTTAATATAAGATAAGTGTTTCTCATTAAAAATAATTTTAATTCAGTAATTCAATAAGGCGACAAAAGTCGTTTGAAACGACAGCGCAGTTTACCATAGTAAAGTTACCGCCATGTTGACGGGTAAATGTTAGGCTACTAGGTTAAACTGGTGTGCAAAAATCTGACAAAACACACAGACAAACATACACATATTTTTACCTTGCTTGCTGGTCTTATTCACTTCTGAGCGGCGCATGCGCAACGCCGACGTCCTACGTCATCCTCCTACACTCTTAAAAATAAAGGTGCTTCAAAAGGTTCTTCAAGCGATGCCATAGAAGAACCATTTTTGGTTCCACAAAGAACCATTCAGTCAAAGGTTCTTTAAAG
>NW_015554073.1:81505-87098 GCF_001515605.1 Sinocyclocheilus anshuiensis
TCTTCTAAGGTATCGTGAAGCACCGTTATTTTTAAGAGTGTATACCAGGCTTCTTCCGTGTACAACAGTGAGCGCAAGCTAGATTAAAGCGATTATTACGTTTTGAATATGGATATTTTTCTTACAAAAACGCATCGATTCGTTACAGGAGGCCTTTGTTCACCCCCTGGAGCCGTGTGAGGCACTTTTTATAATGGATGGATGCGCTTTATTTCACTTCTTTTGGACTGATGCACTGCATGTCAATTTTTAATATAACTCCGATTGGATTCATCTGAAAGAAGAAAGTCATATACACCTAGGATGGCTTGAGGGAGAGTAAATAATGGGCTAATTTTCATTTTTGGGTGAACTATCCCTTTAAACACTATGCATTGTTAAAGTTTCACTTTCACCGTGACTAAGCCAGTAAATGTGGTGTTTACATGGAGTAATCATATGAGTTTACCTTATGGTCCGAACCCAGAGTCTCTGCATCAGTAGGAAAGCGATAAAACGAGCATCTTCCATCCGAAGACTTGTGTTGCATTTCGGAACAAAGCAAAAAAAAACATTGTTGAACAACAATATAAAATGCGCTAAACTATTAATTAGTTATTTTACAATTAATTATACTATAAATTATACTGCAATTGGAATATACTGTAAATTGATAAACTGTTCGGCGTGATTACGTTTAATGTCTCCGACAGCGCCTGTAGTCCCATTTAGCAACTTGTTAGCAACCGTCTTTTTTAAGAAACGTAACATTTTTTTAAAAATCATGAGTGGGGTGTAACTGGTGTGTTTTATGTCGCAGAATAAAACGTGAAAGTATCTTGAGCTTGTGTGAACCACGGACCTTATTTTAGGGATTTAACCAAAATTCCATTAAAAAAACCCATTGACTCTGGGGACGATTGAACCGGAAGTGCTAAAATGCTAACTCGCTTCCGGGTTTTTGCCTACAAAGTGACATCATAGTTCCACCACTCTATTTGCAGTATTATACTGGGTGATATGCAGTAAATGTAGAAATTACAGAAATGTCTAACAGTATATCTGAAGCTCTTTGTTGCTCATCTACATCTGTAATAACTTAGCCTAATTGGCAAAACATGTTATTGCTAAACAGTCACTTTCTACAAATGGCTAATTACAAAAGGTACATAGCCCAATTACACCTCAATATGAAAGACATTGTCTATAAACTACCTCACTCAGGTATATATTAAATTAATTATGCATTTATTTTCAAAGAACTGATTCAACTCATTTAACTTCCCAACTTTTATGGCTTGATTCGATTTTCTGAAAGTTAATGGCTAAATAAAACCTTAAACGGCATTTTAGGAAAACATCCCCTTACTTTGCGATGCAGATAACACATGAGAAATCATTCCCCAGCCATAAGGAACAAATAAATCGCACATAAACCAGGCATTTCACTAAGAGGAAGATAATGTGCAGCCGTTTATTCTACCATTTCTGGGAATTTTCCTCCTCCAGCCGAGTTAAACTTTAATTTCTGATCAGAGTATAATGTGTCTGCAGCTCAAACCCCATGCAGGTGGGTCTGGGACACCACCCAGAGACTGAAAGTCAAAGCTCTATACGCTGTATAATCTCCGTCATCATTAAGACCAAAGCCGATTAACGTATGCGCCGCATGTGAGGCTGCGTACCTCGACTCCTAACAAAGGCGTACAGTAACAGGATGCAAAGAAAAAATAAGGCAAAGTACACTCTCATTAGTTAAAAAAGGAGAGAGGGAGAGCAAGGAGAAAAAACAGGATAAGCTCAGTTACAGAGCAAACAGTGGCACTTGCTTGGATTAGAGTCCTAAATGGCTGGCGTTTCCTAATCCCCACTGAGAGATGGCGGTGAATAGAAGGAAAATGAGAGTGGATCTAAGAAAGAGAAGTGACAGAATATGACTGGCTCCTACATGATGATCCGGGCTCGTCCTCAGGCATCCTGAGCCCCAAAACACACTTCATTTTCCTGAGCAATTACCGCTGCTCCTCGGGTTGGCTGAAGGTACAGAGGCCCGTATTTGAAACAATATTACATCTAAACAAATAAAGGGGAAGTAAAAGACTACATTAGACAAGCATATTGAGGTAGGATTTAATTTGCATGCTAGATTATTGTGATACTGGTGGCAGAGTGGCCTCAGGGGCGGTGCTTTTATTAATAGGATCTAGTCTCTTAAAATCCATTAAGTCAATTGAGCGGACCCATATATAATCTGATTTCAAATCCACCATGAAAATGCTTAACCAGTAGCCTTTGCCCCAGGCTGGCCTTCTCGCCAGCTGAATTCCATGCCAAGCAAAACGGGTGAGGCAAACCACCCGCAGAGACAAGCCCACACAAAAAATACCCCCATTCACCTCATAAAACTCAATAATTTAGTAAATAAATATTATAATTAATATGATTAACTAATATGAATAATTGTATTATAATTTAATTTAATAATATAATTACATAAGTATTTATAATTATATTGTTTTAGAATCATATTGTTATTATTATTATTATTTATAATAGCAATCATATTATTGTTATTATTATTGTTATAAATCTCAATTTAATTAAAAACAAAAAGAAAGTATGAAAAACAGCAAGTTATGCATCATTTAATGTGTATCCCAAGGGAATCAAAGCCTTAAATGGATAGTTCACACAAAAATGAAAATGTCATCATTTACTCACCCTCATGTTGTTCCAAGCAGTTGCTGGTAGCCATTGACTTCCACAGAATAGAAAAATACTATGGCTGTCAATGGCTACCAGCAACTGTTTGGTTACCAGCTACCAACATTCTTCAAAATATCTTCTTTTGTGTTTGACTGAAAATAAAGGTTTGGAACATGTGGAAGGTGAGTAAATGATCACAGAATTTTAATTTTTGGTTGAACTAACACTTTAAATACACAAATCCTAGGTAGTTAAGATGGACAATGACCAAAGACTTTTACGCTATTTAGTGTGAAAGGTGTAAATGTGTGAAAACTGCAGCATCTACACCTTAATTTAGTAAGTAACTTGTCAAAGAAGACATTTTTAGTGAATAATGTCTTGAATTCAATGTGTTCCCCAGCTATTTTACATCTTCAGAAGATTCAAAATATTGTGAAATTAGTTATATAGACCACTTTTATTGTGTTTTTGCCCTTTTTGTAATTTGACAGTTTGTGTTAAGAACTGCTATTGTATTGAAAAGACTTGTTTAAATTTTGGAACAACATGAGGATGAGTAAATAATAACAGAATTTTCAATGTCAATGTTAAAAAATAAAAATACATGCATACTGGATTTAAAACAGGCTCTGTTGTTGCTGTCGGTCACATCCCAAAGGCAAGACATGCAAAGCTGTGTGAGAGATGAACAGATCTCTCAAGGCTGTATATGAAAGAAGGTGGAGTGGTTTCTGCTGGCAACTAAATCCCTGTTTGTGAGCTTGGTAAACCACACTGCTGGAGGCACTCAGTTCTATGCCCCCAGCACACACGGCCTGACATGGTCAGGGTCATGCCTGAGTGCCTCGGCCTGCCGTCCTTTTCCAGCCACTCTCCCCTCTCACAGCTGGGGTGGCAGGGGGATAGACAGCTAGAGAGCAGAGCTTCACACCGGCCAGCTGTACAGGGCAGGAGGATGCACCCGCTTTGGGGAAAATTCATGTTGTTTATAATTGGGGCCACAACCGGAGGGGGATGAAGAAAATAGGCAATGAAAGTCAACAAGACAAGACAACATTAAATCATTATATATTTCAGCCTAGACTGGACAGTTTTTTAATTATTTTTATATTATATTATATTATATATTATATATTATGTGACCCCGGACCTGGACCCTATTATATTATATGTGACCCTGGACCACAAAACCAGTAACTATAAGGGTCAATTACTAATGATTTTTGGCATTAAGGAAAAATCAATAATTTTGACCCATACACAGTAAATTTTGCAGTGTTAAATTAACGCTGTAAGAGTTGAATTTAACACTCGGCCCGAGTGTATTTGGTCCCACTCAGAATTGGTGATAAATTGACTCTTGTCATAGTGTTAAATTTTCAGAGTTAAATTAACTCTATTTTGAGTAAAAAATTAACACTGCTCAACACTGAATAGTGTTACCAGAGTTTAACACTAGGGGAAATTAACTCTGTTCTGTGTTACCACAATGTAACTCTGCAGGAAAATTTACTCTGATTAGTGTTAATATTTCACTTATGTAGAGTTCATTTACATTTATAATAGTGAAAAATTATCTAATTTTAAAACCCATTTGGTGTTTTAAAAACAGAATAGAAAACAAGATCAACGACGTCACATTTAAAACATTTATTAAAAAATGTTGTCAGGCTCAAGAAACATACACATACATGCACAAAAATACATCACGTCTGCATGAAATGACAATACATCATTATATTCAGTACAGAACCTGTTGAACCTACTAGCTAAGCAGCCTTGCTCTTAACCTCAGCGATACAAGGACCTTCACTTTGCCAACATCTTTGTTGTACACAGTGGTCTGAATGAAAGTGCCACTCTGGAAAAAAAAAAAACAAGAAAATCGCAGAGGACTATCGCTGATATGTTAAATTAAAAAAAAAACTACAAAAAAATAATAAATAAAAACAAACCTTCTAAAAGATATCTCTACTTGAGACGTAGACACCTTTCCTGGTCTCTTCTGGCCTTGACAAGACACAAACAACAAACATTTTAAGATCATCAACACTGCTTAAAGAATGCTATATGAAGTTAATCCTTAGTCACAGTTAATGCAACTCAGTAGCTACAAAACTGCTGTGAAAAGTGGCACAATGACATTTCTCTTTTCATTTTGTACCTTCAAATTATATTCCTCGTTAGAAATGCCTCTCTGTATAGTTTTGATTCTCCATAGCAAGTATCCGGTGGCACTCTTACCAACATCATAGTAATGCTCCTTAGAAAGACAAAAATACAGAAAAAGGAGAAGAAAAAGTGTTTTAAAATCCAAGAGAAAAATACACCACCTATATTATGGGCATGTGATCAAAACATTTAAAAGTTTTCAACAATGCATTAAAACTAAAACTAAAATAGTGCGATACTTGCATAGCCATTTTTGAAGAAGGGGACACTGAGGTACGGGAACAAAGGCACAATTCCTCTGGCATAGTTTTCGTTCACCTTCCTTGGTGGTGATGTACTGCAAAAATAAATAATTTTTTGAAATATAAAAATAATAATAATAATATATATATATATATATATATACACACACACACACAGTTATCACATATACAGTTATTTATATGAAATATTACCTATTATTTTCTTTAATGTCATCTGTCAGGATATTGACCAATGTATAGTTGACTATTGCTACAAATATACCTATGACTGGTTTTGTGGTCCAGGGTCTTTATATTATATTATATTTATTATATTATATTATATTATATTATATTATATTGTCCTAAATATGTAGTGAGGTAAAACGTAATTGTTTATTAAAGAATGTTATACTTTTTGTGTGTATATTATATTATTTTGTGTGTGTGTGTGTGTGTGTGTGTGTGTGTGTGTGTGTGTGTGTGTGTGT